>NW_027438517.1:0-75000 GCF_000715075.1 Nicotiana tabacum
CTCGTCTTTCTTAGAAGCTGCAGCAGAGACATTAGCAGGAGGTTTCTTGGCTTCAGAACTGCTATCTTCCTCAGAACTCGAATCATCACTCGAATCATCATTCTTCTTAGCAGCAACACCATTCTTACTTGAAGTTGCAACAGCCTTCTTAGAAGGAGCCTATACACCAACAGAAGCAGAGTTAGTAACATCACTGGCCAAAATATATCAAAAATATGCTAGATTCTGCTAAGTTAAGAGATACTACTTCATCCTCGCCTGAAGAATCTGAATCATCCGAACGGCTGGCTAATTTTCCATTCTTGGCAAGAGTCACTTTCTTAGGAGGTGTCAGTGTTTCAGTAAGCTGCATATATATAAAAAGAACTAAGAATGAGACCCCACATTATCAATTATATGACTACATATCTAGATGAATTCAACAGACATACTACACAATACAATAAAAAAAGCAGCCCGGTACACAAAGTATCCGCGTTTACGCAGGGTCCGGGGAAGGGACGCACCCCAAGGGGTGAAATACAGACACCCTACCCTAATACTACGCAATACAATATAAATTAAAATTCTGCACTCAATAACTTGGCTAGACGAAAACAGTCAGTGCATGTATTACCTTCTCGTCTTCTGGCTGAGAGCTATCGTCACAGGAACTGGTTTCTTGTTTCTTCTTCTTCTTCTGAGCCTTTGCATCGCTCTTCTGTTTCTCAGCAGCTTGTGCTGCGGCCAAATGTTTCTTTTGCTTCTTTGTACTCACTAACTTCTCAATTTCATTCTCAGCTTCTCTCTTCCCTGTAAACACACACGAATTAGTCACACCGCCAACCAAGTATCTCCTCCTCTACCAAGAACCAGCAAAAAACAATCCTTTGAATTTCCTATGGTAAAAGGGTACATGAAAAAAGTATTTTTGTGCTCATACAACATGAACTCTAAGATCCGTATACAAACAAAGCAAATAGAACAAAACCTTAAAATCCACAAACAAAAAGAGGCAAAAGATCAAACCTTTCTTCATGGGTTTGGTCGGAGCAGCTACAGCAACATCAGCCTTGCAAAAAACACACACACACACAACAAAACAAAACAAAAAAAAGGGAAATTAATTGAAACTCAGGATACTGTTGAACCAAATGAGATAAAATGGTTACCTGAATGAAAGTATTATAGGCATTTGAAACTAATTGTGCGTGCTCTATCTTTGCTTCCAAGTAGGCTTTTAATATCTCTTGTTCAAGTAGTTCAGAAGAGTGTCTCTGAAATATAATTCAAACACGGTCAAAGATCATAGAAGTCACCGAGATTTTTAAATTTTATTTAAAAAGAGAGGACTTAAATGTAACGACCCGACCGGTTGTTTTGAGTATTACAACCCCGTTTCCCTATTTACTGCTCAAATTGGGTATTACACTTGTTGTGTGACTTGCTTGGGGCAATTGGTTCGGGTCCGATGAGGTTTTGGAATGAATTGGAACACTTAGTTCCAAGGTTTAAAGCTTAAGTTAAAATAGTGACCGGATGTCGACTAATATGTAAACGACCTCGGAATTTAATTCTGATGATTTCAATAGCTCCGTATGGTTATTTTGGACTTAGGAGCGTGTCCGGAAAATTATTTGGAAGTCCGTAGTGGAATTAGGCTTGAAATGCCGAAAGTTGAATTTTTGAAAAGTTTGACCGGGGTTGACTTTTTGATATCGAGGTCGGAATCCAATTCTGAAATTGAAATATGTCCGTTATGTCATTTATGACTTGTGTGCAAAATTTGAGGTCAATCGGACTTGATTCGATAGGTTTCGGAATCGAATGTAGAAGTTGGAAATTTCATAATAGACTAAAGTCAAGTGAGTTCGCATAAGACCTAACTTCAAATGAGTATAACTCTAAGGTCACGAAGTGTTATATGGTGAATTACCTATCAAATTAAAGCTCTTTGAGTCTAATTTCTAACGCTTCAAACCGTTCATCATTTGGACATTCCTACAAGAAGTTATGACCAAATTACCAAAGACTGGAAAAATGCAATTCTGCGACCAATTATGCGATCGCAAAACTGCTTCTGCGACCGCAAACTGGTCGCAGAATGGACCAGAAGAGCCCAGTTCTGGGCACCGATTTTGCGATCAATTTTGCAGTCCGCATACCCATTCTGTGGTCCATTATGCGACCGCAGACCTGCTTTCGGAGGGTTAATTTTTCTATTTTCATAACCCGACCCCATTTTGATAAATAGGCTTTGGGACTCATTTTGGAGCAAAAATCTGACATTTTTAGAGAAAAGGGAGAGTGTTCTAGAGAGAGGAATAAGCTCAAATGCTTTGTTCATCAAAATCTTATTCAAGCTTTGAAATCTAACAAGGAAATATCACAAGATCTTCACCCAAGAGGTAAGGTTCTAACCCCTAGTCTTCAATTTTGAGATAGGGTAAAGATGGGTGATTAAGAGTATGATTCTTGAGTGTAATAGTATTATTTATACATATCAATAAGGTTTATGGAAAGATTGTTAAGTTCAAATGCGTAAGAATTGGGTTGAAAATGATAGAAATCTTCGTAGACTTTAATTGAAGATTTGAGGGTCGAGTTGGTGTCGGATTTTGGTGAAATTTGTATGGTTGAACTTGTAATTGGATGGGTTGTCGTATTTTGTGAGTTTCGTCGGATTTCAAGACGTGGGCCCCACGGGTGATTTTTGAGGCGTAATTTCGGGTTTTGTGGAAAATATTAGCATTTTGATATGGAATTAATTCCTATAAAATGTGTGGACTGAATCAAATTAATTGTGGTAGATTCGAGCCATTCGGGAGTTGATGCGCGCATAATGGGATTTCTGGAGCATTGTTTAGCTTGCTCGACATTGGATTCGGCTTGTTTGAGGTAAGTAACTCTTCTAATCTTGGAGTTGAGGGTATGAACCCTGATTATACGTATTATGTGAATTGTTTGGAGGTGACGCACATACTAGGTGATGGGCGTGTGGGCGTGCACCGTAGGAATTGTGATTTGGTCAAATTCCATGGGATTGTATAGTTGAATAATCTGTTGATATCCGTACATTCTCTATGTGTTAGAGAAAATTGAGCTGAGACTCATATTAAAAATCATGCTTAGGCATATGTTGTTATTATTGGTACCCATTGGGGTCATTTTTGTGGTTGAATAATATGTTCAAATTGTAATTGTTCACTCAGTCATGTTTATTCATTTCATATCATACCTCAGTCTCTCTTATTTATTGTTGATGCATCATATCATTATTGTTGGGCTATTTTTCATAACATTGTGAGCCCGAGAGACTGGAGAGATTGATGACTAAGTGAGGCCGAGGGCCTGATTATGAGGATGAGTGTGGATCGGGGCTTCCCGCCTGCAGCATACTTTATTATTATGGCACGTGAGTTGTCTGTGCGGATTTTGATATGATATTATAGCACGTGAGTTGTCCGTGTAGATTATAGCGCTTGGGCTGAAGGAGCCCCTCCGGAATCTGTACACACCCCCAGTGAGCGCATGTACCTACTGAGTGCGAGTGCCGAGTGCCGAGTGATGAGTGACTGGGAGGCATGAGTGATTGTGAGGTATGCCCGATAGGTTGTTTACGAGTGATTGTGAGGTATGCCCGGGGGGCTATTTACGAGTGATTGTGAGGTATGCCCGAGGGGCTGTTTACGAGTGATTGTGAGGTAAGCTCAAAGGGCTGCTTATGATTTTATCACTGAGTTGCATCGCATTGACATGCACACATGACATACAGGCATATAGATGGATTTTTTCCTCATGTTGTACAGTATCACATCATTCATGATTTCTCATACATGTTGACAGATGGGCATAGTGATGCAATTGTTTTATACGGGTTATTTGAAAAGAAAATGAAACATCCCATTTATTATTGAAAGGATTTTGGGAAAATTACAGTTTTCAGACTTGCTCATATTTTGGTGATTTTAGTGAAAATAATTGAGTTTTACTATTGTATTTGAAAAGAAAAATATTTATTTTTCTGGAACTGTGAACGAACTGAGCACTTTATTATTGAGTTATTCATTGTGTTGCCTCAATTCTTTTGTTATGAGATTTATTTTCTGGATGTTGTTGTGCACTATTGGTTTTGGACCCGACCTTGGTAAAAACTCGTCACTGCTTTCCACCTAAGGTTAGGTTTGTTACTTACTCATTACATGGGGTCGGTTGTACTGATACTACACGTGTGCACCTTGCGTGTAGATGTTGGCTGTTGCTGTTGCTGTGCTCGATGGTTGCGGGATTTGAAGATGTACATGCGTTCCTGTTGTAGCTGCCTCTTGTTCATGGTAGCCTTAGATTTATAAAAGCTCTGTTTATGTATTATTCAAACAGACTATGTATTTATTTCATTTTCGCTTGTATACTCTATTCTTAGAAGCTCATGATTTGTACTACCAGTTCTTGGGAGATGTATAAGATTAAGATCTTTATTCACTTAAATTGCTTTAATAATTGTTATTGGAATTGGATAATTGAAAGTTGGCTTACCTAGCTGGTTGAGTTAGGTGTCATCACGACTAGTTAGATTTTGGGTCGTAACACTAAAACAGCTCATTGAGATGAGAAGTACAACAAAAAGCGACAATCAGCTTAGCCTACCAAAAAAAGAAAAAAAAAACTATAGATGCTTACCATTTAAAATCAAAATATTTAAACAAAGACAAGACGAGTTTGAAATGTTAATAAGAATAAGAATTAGTTTCACATAAGACACAGAAATTGCAAACTCTATAAATGCTAAATAAGGCATGAGAATAATATGATTAAATTTGCTATTGAATCATAGGAAATGAATGAGAAAACCGAGCAAGATTTTACCATTTCTGGTTTCGCTTTGATCTCCTTCACCACTCTCCCAAACTTCACAAGTAAATCCGTGCTTAGAAAATAAAGATCCAACCGTTCTCCATCAACTTGCCTTTGCGAACGTGACATAGCATTTGCTACAAGTTCTACATCTTCTGCTATACGCCTTAGCAATGCTAGCAGATTTTGCGAACCCAGCCCAATTTTCGGTATTATTTCCTGTATTGGCTGTTCAATTTCTGGAATGTGTTGCTGCGACAGCCAATTTTCCAGCAAGTTCTTTTTTACTGGCTGCCTGGGTTCCGATGTGTTTGGGGTTTCCGATTTCCCGCCTACAAACTCTTTTTGGTGTTCGGATTCTTTGGCATTAACCATCCATATTTTTTGAGACAACTGGAACAACTCCACCTCATGTGGAGTTTTTGGACTCTTTTTACCGCTAACATTTTTCTCATATTTTTTCCTCAATGCTCTAACTTTTTCTCTTAACTGAGTTAATGTTGCTCGAAGCATAAGAGAATCTATAATGTAATTATAGAATGCAAACATATTTGTTTGTATATCAAGTCCTTTTTCCTTACGGAACTTGATAATACCTGTAAGTATGGATACTTCGTCTTCATCGCTCCACACTTTAGAAAAAGGAGTAAGTTTAGACTTGTTCTTTTGAGCTGTTCGCTGATTTTGTGCTTGGTCCGTAGAGCTGGAGCCGGAACCTGCATCATCCGCCATTGTTTGTTTAGAGTGAAAGAAGAAAATTAAAGAAGACACCTATAGTTGAGAGAGATATGTTTGGACTGAAGAAGAATTTAGGAAACTGAAGAGGCAGGATATGGTGAAAGAAGGAAAGAAAAAATGAAGAGAGATGAAGCAATTAGGAACTGAAGAAGTGGAATAGGAATTGAAAGAGGCAAAATGTAGGAGATAACAGAGTACAAAAACGTTTGTACAAATAACTAAGGCGCGTGATTTTGGATTTTGAAGGTCTTGTCTAATTAATTTGTCAGGTAGCACGCACGCAGCCTAAACTCAAACTTAATTACTGTAGTCCTTATACAAGTCTGTGAATTAGTAGACTGTAGCTTTTTCTAGGACTAGTTTTACTTTCTTTTCCTATTATAAGTAGTTTCTATATACTATATTACTCCATGCTTTTCAATTTAGATGAACTAATTTGATTCGATACAGAGTTTAAGAAAAAATAAGGAGATATTTGAAATTTGTGGTCTTAAAAACTTAAGGGGTAAAAGTTTTGTGAGTTATAATATTTGTGTAGTTATAAAAGCTTCTCACTAAGGATAAAATGGATAAATAAAAAGTTTAAAATTGAATTCTAATCATAAAAATATGTCATTCTTTTTTAAACAGAATAATTAGGAAAGTGTGTTCGTGTGTGTGTGTGTGTGTGTGTGTGTGTGTGTGTGTGTGTGTATATATATATATATATATATATATATATATATATATATATATATATATATATATATATATTTTCTCTTCTTCATTTCGTTACTCTACGCTACTAAAGTAAAGGAATGTGGAGAATATCCTTTTTTTTTTAAAGAAGAAAAATGGGAAGATAGAATTTTTTATTAAAAAAATATTTTAAAAATTAAAACAAAATCTGAAAAATTTCGAATTTTTTTCTATAAATAGAAGAGAAAAAATAGAGGAGAAATTGAGAGAAATTATTTTTCCTTTTCTACGCTAAGAGAATTTCTGCTCATGTCATTCTTTCTTTCGAAAAATTCAGTAATTCATCACCAAAAACCCAACAAAATACTTCAAAATATTCCTTTTTACACGCCAAACGGTGGAGTCGATAGTCAAGATCGAGGATTACGTTGGAGCTCCATTCACTAGCTTTGATGTTCTTCTTCGCTTATGCTTGTTCGGTGTTCGTCTGAGTTATTGTACCTGTTTTTGGAGACTCATTTAATTGAAAATTTTGCATTAAAGGTTTATTCTTTCCTCTATTCTTTTTATCTTATTTTATGTGATTTTATTCATTTGCCTTTAGACTTTTTAAATAATAATGTGAATTAGTCCTTAAATGTTATATGCTTAATCATGTTTCTGGAAATATAGTATTCAAACTTGCTTTAAAGTTGGGAAGATTTGGACCCTAATAAGTTTGGGCTTCAATTGTTGGACTGTAGGGTATTGGTATACGATGGTTTATTTATTCAAATATCTAAAATCATATATTTTTTCCACAAGTAATTCCATAATTCATGATCTTACAATAATCTCAAAATTTAGGAAGAATAATGAACACCGATAGAGTGCTTTAGGCGCGCTTTTAATTAGTTTATCGCGATTATGTATACGTTCGCGTTGCATAATTATGATTTCCAAAATTAAAACTGAAGTATGTGTTCGCGCAACTTTGGCCAAAACAATCTTAATATAATAAATTGCTATTAATTGTGTACACATACACGTGACATAATTTTGGCACAATAAACAAAACGGATTCACACACGTGATTCGTTTCAAAGATAATTCCATATTTTAATAATTAAAAGTGGATAGATAAAATATGGAAACCAATAAATCACAGTTTATCCAAAATTAACTCAAGCCAAGTTGTAGTCAATAAAGCGACCGTGCGAGAACCACGGGACTTGGGGAATGCCTTACACTTTCTTTCCGGTCAATAAAATTCCTTATCCAGACTTTATTTTCGCAGACCAATAATAAAAGAGTCAAATCTTTATTTGAATAGGGATTCAAATAAAAGGTGACTTGGAACACCCAAAATCAAATTTCAAGTGACGACTCTGAATAATAAAATAATCCCTACTTCAAAATTGTCACTTTAATTAGAAAAACTCTTTAACCCACAACAATCTATAACATTATATATTTTGGGGGGTAAAAAGGGGTGTGACACTAATATATTATAATCAGGCATATTTTATCTCGACTTTATATTTTTTATTTTCTTTATGTGCAATACTATTTGTTCCGACTTGTATATTTTCTTTTTTTAGGTAAAATCTATATTAATAAAAAAGAAATTGACTGAAACTCCAATATTTTAGCAAGATAAAAAGTTTTAGCCAAATATTGAAGTTTCAAGTGTGCAATTATTTTATTTCTTTTTTAGATGCAATAAACTGTTTATTTTTATTGTGTACTTAATTTTTTGGAGCAAAATCTTAGAAATTGGCGTGAGCCCATTAATATTTGTTGTCAAGATAATGGAGTTGTTTACCCGTGAAACGGTACAGTTGAATTTATACGTGGTTTATAGACAAGTGAATTAATTTGATCCAAGAATAATAGACGAATTAGACTAAAATGTGAGACTTAGCCTTGAAATTGAAATGAAACGACAGGTATCTTAATCCCGGGCGCAAAGCTACCGTGGGCAGTAAGAAAAGTATAAATAAGCAAGAAAGTAAAATGTTATTGAGCTTTTGATAGAGTATAGTGTATGCTTGTCAGAAAATTCGTGTCCTTTACAATGATAATAGAGTTCACTATTTATAGATGCACCTAAGAAACAAGGTCCTAGGTCAAGCCCCTCTTTAATGACAATTATGAAGGCCATTGAAAAATTTATAACGGCAGGCAGTGAATGCCATATACTTTGTAACGGGTCGCGTACTTAATATTGTAGAATATTCTTCATAAAATGATATCGGGTGGCAGGAATTTATTTCACTTTTTTGAATATCTCCGGTAACAGACGAGATTGTTGCCTCCGAATTTGGCTGCCTTCTTGATCCACGTCCAATCCACACTTAATAGTGAGTGGAAACGGTCGTTGAAATAATAGTACCCAACAAGAGTCGGGGTCGATTTTCACAGGGAGTTACTAGGGGTGTTAGGAGTAGACACTTTACGAAAGCGAAAGGAATAGCTAAATTGTACTTCCACAAAAGGTTTTGAGTTCTAATTCTAATTTTACTCTAGCAATTATAAGCTAAGAAAAGAAACTAGAAGCGAATAATTATTTTTGGTATTTTTCCAAGTAATTAAAAAGCCTAGGGATGAAACCATAACCTAGGTGTTCACTTAATGGGTAAAATACGTTAATACTTATTTTGTTGATTGGAGTGTATTATAGCTCTCATCTCTACGTTACCCACTCAATACCTCTCGGTCAAAAAATAATTTTGCCCAATTTGGCTTTCTCAAGTCCAAATGGGTATCAAACAAAATAGTTGATATGAGCTCAAGTCGGGTTCTCACTATCTATAGTTTGAACCCTTTAATTAGGCTAATCTGACCCTCAATTAGCCCAATTCCTTGTTAGCCAAGTTATCATATACTAGGTCCCTTGTTCTCAAGTAGAGACTAAGTCAAAAAGGAATGAATCAATATTTGCAACCATTAATTCTAAAATTGAAGCATAAACTAAGCGAAATAATCAACACCCAATCATAAATAAATATTAAATAAAGTACCCATAAGGTTTACACACTAGGGTTGGGTCACAACCCTAGTAGCTACTCATAGTGAAAATTGAAGAAAATAAAGAAGAAATGCAAATTAAACCCATAATCTAAGATTAAAATGATAAAATATAATGTTTAAACAGTAAAATAGTCACAAACTTCCTAAAATGGCAAAAATGTAATGGCTACAGCAACTCAAACTTCAAAACTTGACCTAAAAATGTGAAACTCGTTTATTTATAATGGCCCAAAATTCGTTGACAAAAATGCCCCTTGGGAGGTTCTGCGGCTGCACAATTCCATGTGCGGTCCGCAAATTTCTCTAGTTGCAAGATCTTGGATTCTGCAGCCGCACAATTTTGGATTGCGGCAGCGAGGCATCTTCTGCGGCCGCACAATTCTTGTGCGTTCTGCACTTCAGCAAGGCTTCAGGACTTGGTCTTTTCACACTCTCTGAACTTTGAATCATTTGTTAGTGCAGACCCTGTTCAGCGGTCACACAATTCATGTGCGGTCCGCACATTGGCCAAATTCCTGCTGGGTTCTTTCACTTGATCTGCGGCCGCAGATGGAATTCTTCGGTCCACACTTTCTTCTGCAGACTGCACTTCTTTAGTTATGCGCCCTTCCTTGCCTTGTGATTCAGAATACTCCTTTTTCAGTCGGAATTCATCATGGGAGACCAAACTTTTAATATTCCTGCAATTTGCACACTTTTATTAGTTTCGGGAACATAAATCAATACTTTCGGACTAAAACAAAAGTAAAAAGGTGCTAATAAATAGTCAAAATCCCCACTTATCAACTCCCCCAAACTTAAGTCTTTGTTTGTCCTCAAGTAAATAAATTAGTTCCCACCTCCTAGAGTTAAGGGTCATTTCAGCGAGTCAAAGGTGAGCCATTCACTTCAGTTGGAACCAACAATTACCCACACTACTCATGCATTATTAGTAAGGTGACAAGTCAAATATTCATGCACATATAGTTCCAATGTGGCATTTGAACTTCAATAATTAACTTTACTCATCAAGAACTCTTGTTTTATCATGTGGGTCATGGTAGACTCCAAACTCTTCCTCCTCTACTTTTCATTTGTCAAGCTCACTTAAGAAATTAGCACTAAATCTTAGGATTCATGAAAGGTTCACTCGTCTCTCACAAGAGAATGTCACAAGTGCGGCTACAAGTACCATAGGCTTGCCCCTCATGTAGATCGCCACTAATATAAGCTCACTCGGTTTGAAATAAAGTAGGACTTCTTTCGGGTTGTAATGAAGGCTTTTGGATTAGGGTAGGATACCATATGGGCAAGTGGTTACACCTTTACTTAAGCACTCCACACTTTCATTTCTCAGCTCACAATTGCCAATTCTTATAGGCATTTTCTTTTCATTGGGGACTAGAGAGACTTAACATCACTCTTTCTTGTTCATTTCATTCTTCCTCATCTTCTTTACTTCCTTTCCCAGCTTCTGAATCGCTGACTCATATTGTACCAAGGTATCCATGATTGTCTTCTGGTTCTCTAAAATCTTCTCAATATCTTATCAATGTCAGAAGGAGCATGTGGTGCATGAGAAGTGTACTGCACTGCAACAGTACTAGATGGATCAGATAGCTTAAAAGTAGCTGTTTGTATCCAGTTGTTGAGACTCGCCAATGTCTGGAAGACTCGCAGAGCAGATAAGGGAAATGTGGGCACGTGCACTAGATTTAGAGTAGCTCTGGGGGCTGTGGTAGGAGCTGAAGATGATGGTGGAGGCATATTAGTGGCACTGGTGGAAGGCTCAACAAAAGTGGATAGAAGATCAGCTGCCTCAGAAGCTATAACTGTTGGCTCATCAGACTGGCCTGTGGTGGTAGAAGGCTGAACTTTCTTCTTTGGGTTGCTCGCATCCATCAGAGAATACCAATCGAAGGGATTCTTTTCCTTTGCCTTGGTGTCAAAATCCCTCGGCTCTACCTTTGCATCGGTGAGATACTCTTTGATAGTGTTGGGATAGGGGTATGCCGACTTGTCCTGCCGTACAATCACTGAAATGTTGACTGACATTACATCACCCACATTGATTGGCTAACCGGCCATGATGGAAGCCACAAGCACCGCCCGAGGGATAGGAATGTGAGTCTCGTTCTGGCATAGATCTAGTCTGCTGCAGACAAAGGTTTGCCACCCTTTTGCCTAAAAACTCAGAGTGGTCCAGTGAATGGGAACCCCAACAGCGATCCATGGTGGTGGTGGCCCTAGTGGTGCTAGAATCTCAGCCAACCAAGGTCGGACTTCATCCTTTAGTGCGTATTTCTCCAGATATTATTTTGTCTCAACATCCTTAAAGCCCAAATATGCATTTAGTGTATGATTATCAAACCTCACCTTGAGGTTTCACACTTTGGTCACCTTTGTCCCTTTCTTGATATGAGCAACATTGGCATAACATTAGTCGCGTTTACCTCGTTGTAGTTATTTGCATCCAGCATCGAGTGCATAAGCTGTACGACCGCACCGGAGTCCGATCCTTTCATTTTTGTAGATGATACAAGGTTAGCTAGTGCGTTTTCTTCCCCATTGTCTTCCCCTGGGATATGCGTAATCAACCACTCCAGGAACCGAGCAAGAAGAGCTTGAACCTTCACCACGTATTGTTGCATCCGTTACTCTTTATCTTCGAAGATCTCATAGACTTGATTTACCACTAACTGGGAGTTGCATTTGATTTCTATGACCTCGGAATCCAATCTCCGGGCCAATTCGAGCCCTATAATTAAAGCTTCATACTCCATCACATTGTTAGTCAAGGGAACAGTTCTTATGTCCTACCTTAGGGTTTCTCCCGAGGGCATGGTTAATACTACGTCGAGCTCGGACCCTTTCACATTGGAAGCTCAGTCCGTGAACAAGGTCCAAACTCCTGATGTCGATTATGACACCATTATTGCTTCTTTAATATCCAGAGGTAAAAGTCCCGGATTGAACTCTACCACGAAGTTGGCCAAAACTTGTGACTTAATTGCAGTCTTGGTTTATATTCTATGTCAAATTCACTCATTTCGACGGCCTACTTGGCCAGCCTACCCGAAAGTTCGGGTTTATGAAGGATATTCCGCAGGGGAAAGGTAGTCACTACAGCTATCAGGTCACATTGGAAATAAGGCCTTAGGTTTGGGGCGGCGACCACGAGGGGTAAGGCTAACTTTTCCAGATGTGGGTAGCGAGTTTCTACTCCCGTTAAAATTTTACTAACGTAATAAATAGGCGATTGCGTACCTTTTTCCTCACTGAGTAAAATGACACTTACAGCTACCTCCGAGACTGCAAAGTAGATCAACAATTTTTTGCCTTCCTTTGATTTTGATAGTAACGGAGGACTTGACAAATACCTTTTCAAATCCTTCAAAGCCTGCTGACATTCTGGGGTTCATTCAAAGTTCTTTTTCTTTTTGAGTAGCGAAAAGAAATGATGGCATTTCTCTAAAGACCGGGAAATGAATTTGTTGAAAGCGGCCGATCTCCCAATTAGCCTTTGAGCCTCTTTTACGCTTGATAGCTGGTCCGAGATGTCTTCGATGGCTTTGATTTTATCGGGGTTAACCTCGATCCCCCTTTGTGACACGAAGAATCCCAAGAACTTACCGGAGCTGACCCCGAACACGTACTTCTCGGGGTTAAGCTTCATGTTATGCTTCCTTAAGATGTCAAAAGTTTCTTACAAGTGTTTAAGATGATCACCTGCATTCAAAGACGTAACAAGCATATCATCTATGTAAACTTCCATAGTTTTCCCTATTTGCTTTTCAAAAGTTTTGTTCATGAGCCGTTGATAAGTGGCTCTGGCGTTCTTTTACCCGTAAGGCATCACATTGTAACAATATGTGCCAAAGTTTGTTATAAACGAAGGCTTTTCCTAATCTTCCGAGTTCATCTTGATTTGGTTGTACCCCGAGTAAGCATCGAGGAAACTCAATAACTCATGCCCGGTCATTGCATCAATCATTTGATCAATGTTTGGTAATGTGAACAAATCTTTCGGGCACGCCTGATTAAATCTTTGTAGTCTATGCACATGCAAAATTTATTACTCTTCTTTGGAACTACTACTACGTTAGCTAGCCAGTCAGGATACTTTACCTTCCGGATTGAACCGATATAGAGCAAGCGAGTTACCTCTTCTTTGACAAATTTATTTCTGGCCTCGATAATAGGACACCTTTTCTATCTTACCAGAGGGATGCTAGGATCCAATCTTAGCTTATGTACGGCCACTTCCGGCGGGATACGTATCATATCCGCATGCGACCACGCAAAATAATTGACATTAAATTTGAGAAATTCAATAAATCCAGACCTGAGTTAGGGGTGCAATCCTGTCCCCAAGTGGAACTTCCTCTCAAAGAACTCCTCGAATAATGAGACTTGCTCAAGTTCTTCCTTTGTGGACTTTGTTGCGTCTGTATCTTCTGGTACCTGGAAGTACCTTGGCACCTGATAGGGTCCTGACGACTCTTCCCCTGGTTGACTTTTTTTGACTCGGGAGCAAGTGCCGGTTCATGTAATTTTCATGTCGCAAACTCCTTCCCTTTTCTATAGGAGACTGAGACTGTGTTCATCTCCCTTGCTGTCGATTGGTCACCTCTTATTTGTTTAATTCCCTCGGGAGTTGGGAATTTCAGCAACTGGTGATATGTTGATGGCACAACCTTCATCTCGTACAACCACGGTCTACCCAGGATAATATTATAGCCCATATCACCGTCCACCATCTCAAAAAAGGGTCGTCTTCATTACCCCTTCAACATTCGTAGGTAGAAGAATCTCTCATCTAGTCATCACACTTGCTAGGTTGAACCCGGAAAGGAGTTTTGTGGCCGGAATAATGCTTCTGGTGATCTTGACTTGCTCTAATACCCTCCATTGTATGATATTGGACGAACTTCTTGGATCCACCAGAACACGTTTAATTTTAAAATCTAAGACATTTAAAGAGATCATCAATGCATCATTGTGTGGTAGCAGCAATCCATCTCCATCCTCCTCCGTGAAAGTAATGTCGTCTTCAGTGACTTCCCAAAGTCTCTTGTTGTGGGTTACTGACATCTTCATCTTTTTTTCCACCGAGAATGTAACCCCGTTAATCTCGTCCCCCCAGAAAATCATGTTGATCTTGAGGCGCGGGGGATCTTCTCTTGCTTTTGAAGGTACTGCATTATCATGATTGCGTCCGTAGTTATTTTTAGCCCACCTCACGCAGATGCTGGCAGTCCCTAGTCCGATGACTGTTTGTCCTGTGGCATTTGCACCACAAGTTAAGATCCCTTTGGTTGGGATAGGATCTCATTGGCTTCAGGAACCGTGCTTCTTTAATGTTCCTCATGGTCGACACCAGCTCCACTACGTTGACATTAAAGTTGTATTCACACAGCCTAGGATAGGAAGAATCTCGAGAACCTGAGATTTCCTTGCCCTGTGACGACCTGTTATTTCGGCCGCGATCAGTTCTCTTATCGGTAGCAAATCTATCTGCCGATCGGAAACCTCTGCGGCATCCTTCGACTAGTTCATAGAGCAAAAACCGACTCTTTGAAGATTATCAATCTGTGTCGAAATCATCTTTCGATTTCTCCTTATTCTTCTCCAGGTCCCGACCCTTGACCGATGCCGGGAAACCGAGCTGGTCATCTTCAATTCTTATCTTTGATTCGTACCAGTTGTGAACATCCGCCGAAGTCATTGCCATGAACTCGAGCACACTTTCTTTCAAATTCTGGGAAGCTTCACAACTTCTCGGATTCAGTCCTTTGGTGATCGCTTCAGTCGCCCATTCGTCTGGTATGACCGGTAGCAACATCCTTTCCTTCTGGAATCTGGTTACAAACTCCACGCAGCAACTCAGACTCTCCTTGTGCAATCGTGATATATCGGCCTTTTGACATGTACTTTTCTGGCCCGGGCATGGGCCTTGATGAAAGAGTCCGCGGGCATCTCAAAGGAGTCTATGGAATGCTCGGGCAAAAGCGAATACCACGTCAGAGCTCCCTTCGTAAGAGTATCTCCGAATTTCTTAAGCAAAACTAACTCAATCTCGTGGGGAGCTGAATCGTTCCCCTTCACCGCCATTGTATATGTGGTGATATACTCCTGAGGATCTGAAGTCCCATCATACTTCGGCACGTCTGGCATTTTAAACCGCTTAGGGATCAATTCTAGTTCCGCCCTTGGTTTGTACGACAATTGCATGTACTTCTTTTAGTCCGGCCCTTTCAGCACCGGTAAGCCTGTAATTTGATCCATTCAGGAGTTTACTTCCCTCATAAACCGCATGAGTTCGATTTTAAAGGGATCACTCTTATTGTTATGACCGGATCCGCTTCCCCCGGCCCCATCGAAGCCGACCTCACCCCTCAGGATATTATTGTCGACCCTCTGCGTTGTTTGATTTGTGGGAGCACCGGGAAAAACTGGACCTCGTCCACTCACGTTGTTGTAAGCATCCAACAACGCCTGCTTCAGCTCCGTCATGACCTTATCATGTCGTGTGAGATGGATTATAATGGCCTCATGTTGCTCTTGCAAGACCCTTACTGCTTCGACGATGTGCTCTTCTTCAGCATCATTAGGAGTCGCCCCCCGAGCATGTCGCGTATATTGGCCGCGTGGACCGGCATGGTCTCATTCACCTCATTGCGGGTATCGCTGATAGAATCTTCGTTCTGAGGCTGATTTCCTTGGGCCTCAACGTTGTGTGTGTTGTTAACACCATTATATGTCATTTTTAATGATTTTTGCTAAGGACAAAGAATCAAACAAGTTAGTAATAGATGCAGGGATCAATTCAATTACACAACTGTGTATGCCCCACGGTGGGCGCCAAACTGTTTACCCATAAAACGGTACGGTTGAATTTATATATGGTTTATAGATAAGTGAATTAATTTTATCCAAGAATAATAGATGAATTAGACAAAAATATGAGACTTAGCCTTGAAATTTAAATGAAATGGTAGGTATATTAATCCCGGGCGCGGAGCTACCGGGGCAGTAAAAACAGTATAAGTAAGAAAGAAAGTAAAATGTTATTGAGTTTTTGATAGAGTATGTTTGTCAGAAAATTCGTGTCCTTTACAATGATAATTGAGCTCACTATTTATAGCTACACCTAATGAACAAGGTCCTAGGATCAAGTCCCTCTTTAATGATAATTATGAGGGCCATTTAAGAATGTGTAATGGCAGGTAGTGAATGTCATATTCTTTGTAACGGGTCGCGTACTTAATATTGTAGAATATTCTTCATTAAATGCTATTGGGTGACATGTATTTATTTCGCCTTTATGAGTGTCGTTCTCTCCAGTAACAAACGAGATTGTTGCCTCTGGATCCGGCTGCCTTATGTTTTCGGCTCCACGTGTCACTTTCTTATGCGATCATTTAATATAAATATATTTTACCCTATATAGAAGACTAATTGTGTATTTTCTTTTGTGTCATTTTTAAATGCAATGATGATTTATTTTCACTATGAATTCAAATGTTGGATCACATAGATATCCTACCTATGTAATTCATTCCCTTGACATTTAGTAAAATATGCTCCTATCAAAATCAGTAAGTTTGGACCTATGCCGTATTTGTTATATGTTCTGTGGTTGTTTCAAATGTCCATAAACCTGAATTGATCGTTAAAAATTATGCCGTTATGAAGTAATAATCAAATAGAAAATTGTTTCTATAGCAAAGTCAATCGTATTTTTTTTTCCGGCTCAAATCAGTTAAAAGAATTGTTTAACTAAATTAAAAAATTGACTAAATACTGGAGTCCCATATTTTTTTCCCTTCAACTTCTAACCCCAAAATTATGAATTTATAAATGTAAGAAATAAATTTTATTTTAAAAAAAATTAACATATGGACAAAAAAATATTTATGTGGCAGCAAATGCATTACCCTTCCATGTGAAGTATGCCAAGTAGCAATATATGGGGAGCAAAAATAGGTAGGGGTGGGCATAATACCGACCGAACCGTAAACTTTGGTTCATTCGATTTCAATTTTTCGGATTATTCAGTCGGTTTGCGGTTTATATTTTCTATAATTTCGGTGTTTGATTCAGTGCTCGGTTTTGCAACTTCAATTTTGGGTTAAACCGAAAAACCAAAGTTTTCTAATACGGTCCTAGCTTCTGGGTTCCTTTTAAGTTGTCTAGCCCAACTTTTTCACATATTTACATTATAAAACTTGAAGTCCAAACCCAAATAAAGTCCCACATTCTAAAAGTTATCCCTTTTTGTTTGCTAATGCATCTTTCATCTTTGTTTGCTTGTGAATCGCCGATGTTGCTGTCTACGAGATAGTTATATTGTAAGTAATATTTGTTAAATAAATTTAAATTTCCTACATCAACTAAGTGATTTGTTTAATCATATAATAAGTATCGCATTTTCGAGTTTTAGTTGCACTAAAACATAATATAAGTCATATTTTTAGTAGAAAAAGTCTGATTTAAAAGTTCAATACGACAACACCTAACCGACCGAATTGAACCGAAAATCGACCTAACCGAATTAGCAAAAATTGAAGATACCAAACTAATTTTGGTTTGTTTATTGGTGTACCAAATAGAAAATCGAAACCGAATAAACCGAATCGAACTTCATGAAAACCGAACCGAACCGGCCAACGACCACCCATAAAAATAGGCGTTCTTAGGCCATCTCCAACACTGCTGCATTTTGCCATAATGTAGTCAATTTTTGGAGAAATTTGGCTCCAATACTTGTCACGACCCAAAATTCACCTAGTCGTGATGGCACCTAACTCAACCCGTTAGGTAAGCCAATTAACAACTATCCAATTTAATGAGATTTATTAAGATAAGAAATGATAATACACCGCTTTTAGGCAAATTTCATCACACAACTTGGGGTAAGTGTTCTTGACTCCCTTGTGATTATATTTCATGAATTAATCTCCGTTTTCAGTGTTAGATTATTGATTTTCAAGAGAAATCAGAGGAATTTTCTACAATTCCATAAAATAAATTTTCGAGATTTGAACATCGATTCGGAGTCAGATTTGAGTAAAATTAGTATGGTTGGACTAGTAATTGAATGAGTTATCCGATTTTATGAGTTTCATCGGATTCCGATACGTGGGCCCCATTGTCGACTTTTCGAGCGGAGTTGGAAATTTTTGTAAATTGTTAAATTGTAAGCATTAGAGTAAATTGTGATTAATTTGCACGTTGTTTGAATAGATAAAAATCGTTTGGTTTAAACTGAGGAGACATGAGGGCGTATGGAGGTTGATACACGCGGACTAGAATTTTCCGGAGTATTGTTTATCTTGCTTGGCATGGGATTCGGCTTGATAGAGGTAAGTAACACTTCTAAACTTGGTGCTGAGTGTATGAACCCTAAATATACATGTTATGTGTTTGGTGTTGAGTGAGCACATGCTAGGTGACGGGCGTGTGGGCGTGCACCGTGTGAATTTTAACTCTGTTACTTTTGTGGTACTGTGTAATTACCTGATCTTATCTGTAACCATGAAATCTCTACGTACGAGAGCTATTGAGCTGCGATCCATGTTAGAAACCATGTCTAGGCTATATGCTTATTCTGTTGAGACTCACTGAGGTCATTTCTGCTGTTGAGTTATCTGCTTACATTGCATTTACATACTCAGTCATACGCATTCATATGCATATCATATCTCAGTCTCTGTTACCATTTATTGATACATCATATCATTATTTTTGGGTTGTTTCTTTTCATGACACTGAGAGCCCGAGAGACTGGAGAGATTGATGACTGAGTGAGGCTGTAACGACCCGACTTGTCATTGTAAGAATTAACATCTCGTTCACTGACTTAAGGTCACGAGTAACTTTGTGATGTGTATTATGACTTTTGTGTGTGATCAAGTTTGGTTTTCAGATGATTTGGGATTTAATTGAAAGAACAATTTTTATTTTTTAAGTTTAAACAAAAAGAGTTGACCGGAGTTGACTTATGTGTAAACAACCCCGGAATAGAGTTTTGATGTTTCCAATAGCTCCGTATGGTGATTTTAGACTTAGGAGCGTGTCCGAAAAATTATTTGGAAGTCCGTAGTTCAATTAGGCTTGAAATGGCTAAAATAGAAAATTAAGTTTGGAAGTTTGACCAGGGAGCTGACTTTTTGATATCGGGGTCGGAATCCGATTCTGAAAAATTTGAATAGGCTCGGTATGTCATTTATGACTTATGTGCAAAAGTTTAGGTCAATCGGACTTGATTTATTAGGTTTCGGCATCGAATGTAGAAGTTGAAAATTCTTAAGTTTCATTAAGCTTAAATTGGGGTATGATTCGTGGTTTTAGCGTTATTTGATGTGATTTGAGATTTTGTCTAAGTTCGTATGGTGTTTTAGGACTTGATGGTGTATTTGGTTGAGGTCCCGGGGGCCTCAGGTGAGTTTCGGATGGTTAACACATCAAATTTGGACTTAGAACAATTGAAACTTGTTGTTGCCTACTGATGCAATCGTACCTGCAGAAATTGGCTCGCAGGTGCGAGCCCGCAGAAGCGAGCAGGGGCTGGTGAGGCAGAGTGCGTATGTGCGAGCATTTTTCCGCACCTGCGAGGTCGCATGTGCGAAGGGAAGAGCGCAAAAGCGAAAATGGAGAGGAGGTCGGGCAGCGCAAGTGCGAAATTTTGGGCCGCACTTGCGAGGTCGCATGTGCGAAGGGAAGAGCGCAGAAGCGAAAATGGAGAGGAGGCCGGGCAGCGCAGGTGCGAAATTTTGGGCCGCAAATGCGGCTAATTCAGTCACAGGTGCGAAAAGCGCTGGACAGAACATATAACTCGGGGGTTGGCCATTTTACCCATTTTTGGATTTAAAGAGCTCGGGTGAGGCGATTTTCAGGCGATATTTCAAGGAAAACATCGGGGTAAGTGGTCTTAACTCAATTTTGGTTAAAGTGCCCGAATCCATGGGGTTTTTTTAAAACATTTAATTGGTGATTTAAGTTGGAAAATTGTGAAAACCCTCTTGGTTTAAATTGAAGGTTTGAGGGTCGAGTTGATGTCGGAATTTGGTAAATTTTGTATGGTTGGACTCGTGGTGTAATGGGCGTTCATATTTTGTAACTTTTATCGGGTTCTGAGACGTGGGCCCCACGAGCGATATTTTATTTAAATTTCAGATTTTTTTTGGAAAATTAGTATTTTCATATGGAATTAATTCCAATAATTTGTATTGACTTAATCAAATTAATTGTGACTAGATACAAGGCTTTCGGAGGCCAATCCGTGAGGCAAAGGCATAGCGGAGTAAAGAATTTCACGGTTTGAGGTAAGTATCTTGCCTAACCTTGAGTGGGAAAATTACTCCTTAGGCATTGAGTCTTATGTGAAAATTGTGTAATTGAAAACCATATACGCGAGGTGATGAGTACGTACTTGGTCTATATGTGCAAGGACTGGTAGTACAAATCATGAGCTTCTAAGATTAGAATTTACAAAATCAGTATGAAATAAATACATCATCTGTTCGAAATGTACATAAACAAATTCTTATAAATCTAAGGCTATCATGAACAAGAGGCAGCTACGACCAGAACTCATGTACATCTTCAAATTCAGCTCTCGTCGATCACAACAACATCAACATTCAATATCTGCATGCAAGGTGCAGCAGTGTAGTATAAGTACAACCGACCTCATGTACTCAATAAGTAACAAACCTAACCTTAGGTTGAAAGTAGTGACGAGCTGGAACACAAGTCGGGGTCCAACACCAATAGCCAAAAACATTTCATAACAATATAATTTTAAGCAGCACAAGTAATAATTCAACAATAACATGCTCAACTTAATCATGATTTCTGAAAATAGCTCTGCCTTTCAAGTGTATCAGTGAAAACTCAAGTCTTTTACCGAAGTTGCCAAAAATATGAGTAAGTTTGAAACAGTAATTTTTCCAAAATTCCTTTCAACAATAAATAAGATGTTTTATTTTCTTTCCACATAGCCAGTGGAAAATGCACCAATATGCCCATATGCCAATATGTGTGAGAAGTCATGAATGACGTTATACCGTACGACATGAGGAAAATGCATCTCTATGCATGTATGTCAAGTGTGCATGTCAATGCGATGCACTTCAATGACAAAATCATATGCATACTCTCAGAGTATCATTTCACTCAGTCCTCCCAGTCACTCAATCCTCTCAGTCACTCAGTCCTCCCAGACACTCAATCCTCATAGTCATTCAGTCCTCCCAGTCACTCAATCCTCACAGTCACCCATGCATCACAGTCACTCAATCCTCCCAAGTCACTCGGCACTCGCGCTTGGCACTCGTACTCGGCACTCGCACTCAGTAGGTACCTACGCTCACTGGGGGTGTGTACAAACTCCGGAGGGGCTCCTTCAGCCCAAGCGGTATAATCTGTACGGATAACTCACGTGCTATAGTATCAATATCTGTATCCGCACGGATAACTCACGCACTATAATAAGCCAATCTGGCCTGCTGCGGCGTGCAACCCGATGGCATAATTAACCTCACAATCAGTCCCTCTACCTCACTCAATCATCAATCTCTCCAGTCTCTCGAGCTCACAATGTCATGAAAATCATCCCAAAATGATGATATGATGAATCAATAAATAGCAACAGAGACTGAGAGATGATATGAAATGAATGAATATGACTGAGTTTTAAAATTTTAATTTAAACAAATTCAACAACAATATGACCTCTGTGGGTCTCAATAATACTGGCATATAGCCTCAGCATGATTTTAACATAATTCTAAGCTCAATAGCTCTAGTACGTAGAGATTTCCATGATTTCAGATAAGTTCAGGTAACTACACAGTACCACGGGAATAAAAGAATCACAGTTCACACGGTGCACGCCCACACGCCCGTCACTTAGCATGTGCGTCACCTCAACACCAAACACATAACACGTATAATTCAGGGTTTATACCCTCAACTCCAATATTAGAAGAGTTACTTACCTCGGAAAAGCCAAATCCAATACCGAGCAAGCTGTACAATACTCCGGAAATTCCATTCCGCGCGTATCAACCCCCATAAGCCTTCCTATCTCCTCAATTCAAGCCAAACGACTCGTATCTATTCAAACAACGTGCAAGTTAATCACAACTTACTCTTATGCTTACAATTTAACAATTTACAAAAATTCCCAACTCCGCTCGAAATATCGACAGTGGGGCCCACATCTCGAAATCCGACGAAACTCACAAAATCCGAACACTTGTTCCGATACGAGTCCAACCATACAAAAATTATCAAATTCCGACATCGGATTGACCTTCAAATCTTCATTTTATATTTTTGGAAGATTTTATAAAAATCTGATTTTTCTTCCATAAATTCACGGATTCATGATGTAAATAAATATGGAATCATGAAATATAATTAATATAGGATAAGGAACACATACCCCAATATTTTCCCGTGAAAATCGCCCAAAAATCGCCTTCACCTAGCTCCCCAAACTCAAAAATGAGTAAAAATGGCAAAACTCCCCATTTTATGGGATTTCAGCTGTTTCGGGTGCCATAGGTAGTGTGGGGCACTGCCTGTGGCGTAGTTTCCAAAATTCCAAAATTTATCAGTGCCAGGGCTAGCACCCCACGCTACCCTAGGCGCTCGCGGCGACGGAAAATCGTTCAAGACACGAAAATAGGCATAACTCTCTCATACGATGTCCGAATTCGACGATTCTTTTTGTTATGGGTCCATAATTTCAATACGATCTAATTCTTCAATCAAAACTGAATTTGGAGCTTATTTTCTTAATGTGATACCACTTAAATCTTGAAGAAACGACATCGAAACCGACTAGAAATATCCAACTTCTACATTCGATGACGAAATCTATCGAATCAAGTCGGTTTGACCTCAAATTTTGCACACAAGTCAAAAATAACATAACGGACCTATTCAAATTTTTCAAAAATCAGATTCTGACCCCAATATCAAAAATTCAACTCTCCGGTCAAATTTCCAAATTTTAAATTTCCTATTTTTGCCATTTCAAGCCAAATTTAACTACGGACTTCCAAATAATTATCCGGACACACTCCTAAGTCCAAATTCACTATACAGAGCTATTGGAACCATCAAAACTCTATTCAGCAGTTGTTTGCACAAAAGGCAAACTCCAGTCAACCCTTTTCATTTAAGCTTCCAACAGGAAATTCATTCTTTCGAACAGATCTCGAAACACCTGGAAATCAAAACCGGCGATTCACACACGTCATAATACATCATATGAAGCTATTCAAGACTTCAAATAGTAGAAAGGAGAGTAATTACTCAAAACGATAAGAGTAGATAAATACTATAAAGGTTGGGACTGGTTCCCTCCATACCAATCAATACATGTCCTAATTATACTGACCCAATAAGCAATTCCGAAGCAAATGAAGCGCACCAACACCTCCCGTTGAGCTGATAGCCTACTTGGAAGACTCTCAACCTGTCTATCGGGACTTGCGGGCATGAAACGCAGCGTCCCCAGGTAAAAGGGATGTCAACACGAATAATGTACCAAGTATGTAAGGAATGAAAATCAGTAAATAGTAGACATGAGAGAAACATGGAGTAAAAGACTCAACATGTATGTCTGAATAGCTCTGTGAATCATTTCATATTATAATTTCATGCATATGCCTATAAATGTCATACCATGCATAGGTATATGCGTTCATAACATCATGAAGCCTCTGAGGGCATCCCATCATATCATCTCGGCCACTGTGGACAAAATCATCAAAGTATACCAGCTGATCAGGTGGTGGTGCGTATATAACGCCATAACCTTTTTCCATATTCCATATACATATAATTTACGCGTATATAATGCCATCTGGTCATGGGTCAATATACATGTATAAATGCATGAAATGCATAAGAAATACGTTAATAAGATTTCTCGGAATATCATAAAATCAATATACCTTTCGGATAAACTTTATCAAATACTTATTTTTCTGAGACCCATGAACAAAGGATATAATAATAATTCACATGGGGAATCAAGAATATAGACACCCCTAGTATTTCTATGAATAGAGTCATTTATGAAAGTTGCGTATTTTGCTCGTTTTTTTTGTATAATTTGGATCATGCCAAAAAGAAAGAAGGGATAGCCTTAACATACCTGAGCCGATTCTCTTGACAATACCTCTAACACACGTCAATTGCGACAACATGTAACGACGGATCGAAGTAGGGAAAAATTCGTATGATATTCTTGAGAAAGATTGCACCGCACTCTCTTAGAATTGCAAACTCCCGTTGCTATTATGCTAAGAAGTCTCGTATGAATTCTTGTTGAAGTAACTCACATTACTATTACACAAAATAATTTCGTATGACTTTGCTAAAGTTCCCCTTCACTTTATTGTAGAGATGCAAGCATCTTCTTAATTGATTTAGAAAGGTTTTTAAGCCTTGGTGGTGTGGGTCCCACTTTGTAAGGCTTGGCCACCAAAATTCTTCTAACTATGCCACCTTGCAATGTGATTTAAGAGTCATATATATGGGCATAGTGGGCTGCCACGTTGGAGCTTATCCAAAAGCCTTAATCACCCACCAATTCCTTAATCAACTAGTTAATCTCCTATTAATCAATAATTAACCAATTACCCATATAATTAAGAATTATCTCAAATTACTTAAAATACTACTTACTTTTAACACACTTTATACACCTTACTATCATGGTCATATGGTACCTTGTAGAACTAGTCCATAAATACCGAGTATTATAGCTCGGACCGTATTTTATCTCAAAATGACAACCTTCGACGAAACTCATTTTCTTCGATTCACTTACCCTCCCACCTTCTTAAATTTACTTATCACTTGTTTGATATAGCATAATACTTGTAACTTCAAAATAATCTCATTTTCGAGCTTTTATCAATTTACTTATGGCGTACTTTCATGTACGAAAACATGGGGTGTAACATCATCCCCCTCTTTGGAACATTCGTCCTCGAATGTTGATTGATGCACTTATCATCATCATAACCTATAGCTGTTGTGAATACTTTATTACTCTCCTTGCCATCTAGGCAATTGTTATGTGAATAAATCCAATCTCGTAACTCTTGCTACCTTCTGTCATGCAGCTTGTAACTTTTTCCTTGTATGTGCGCCTATGGGACTCTTCCCTCCAGCTTTTAGCCAATCTCTAGGCTTCACTTTGTGAACATATGCAGAGCTTGACAAGATGTCCCTCTGGGCATCTATAGGTATACTGAAGTTCTTTGTTCGGTACTTTGTTGAACTCACAAATATTGCTATCTCTTATTTCATAGACCCGGTTATCCATCTGTATGACTTTACTGCATCTAGGTAGGTCATACTATACCGTAACTCTTACTTCGATTTATCGTTGCTGGGGTCTGCTACCAAATTCCAGCTTACTCTCATTGTTTATCCTATATGTATAAATCTAAGTCCTTTAATGCTTCCTCATTACTGTTCATCTTAAGAATGACGGCCTAATCTCATCTCATACTTTGTAACTTTTATCCATCCATTGTTGATTCACCTCAATATTGATCTATAATCTACCACTGATAACTTGACCTCTTATGTAACACTGCCGCTAGGGCTCACGTCTCATCAGAGAACATCTGAAATGATTAGACTGATCCGCCTGGGGTGATACCATGCTTCCATAGACATATTTCATAGCATCCTAATGTGATTCACCTTACGTGGGTATTTTAATCTTGTACAACTCATGAAATTCTCCTTTTTTCTTCAAATCATAACTCAATCGAAGGCCCGAATGTCATCATTTATGTACCACAATTACACCCTCATTCTACTACCAGGGCAGCATTCCATCTCTTCTAAATGCTATTAGTCTTAGACTTATTTGAGTTCATTCAGGCTATACTGAGATTTCTATAACTTAGAGAACCCATCAGCTCTCTTGTTTTCATGGGCTTAATCCTGAGAACTTATCTATTCTCGTCACCTTCTCACTCACCTTTTCTTATCCTTACTCCCGTCTTCCTAAAACCTTGTCGCTCCACCATACTTTAGCTTGCGACCTACACATATCTATTTATACTACTTGCAACCTTCCTTCAACTTGCTTGCACCATAGATTTCCTTATGTTATTCTGGAACATCAAATGAGACATCACATCGTCTCTAACTCTTCTTTACTCTCTTGACTAGGCCTCTATATACCTAGAACCTATAGGCTGGAAGATATGCCACTGACGACGCCGCTACCATTCTTGGATACTGAATCCCAGCACTTCTAGCCTTTTATCTGCAGTATGGATTATTCGCAATCTTCTGCATTTGAGTATCTCGTACGTTGTTCACCTTTACCTTATTTACCTTAAAATCTCGCATCACATCTTCTATCTCTTTCATGACCTTTCTTTCATACATGTATAATTCACATCCACAACTTGAAGCTCTATTATAATACTTGCACATCTGGTGCATACACAATCCGGTGGGAGCTTCATACTGACTTCTTATGAGGCTAGTACTCTTCTAACTGGCTTTATCGTAGATTCGTCATAAAATATGGTTGTTGTACTATCTCTCTTGTACCTCTGATATTTAGAGTGATTCTGCTATGTTCTCAATCACGATTCCTGTAATTTTTCGGGTCCAATAATCAGACTCCTGATTTACTTAGTTGATTAAACTCTTTAGTTTCCTCTTCCTTCTTATCAGCCTTCATGTAGGCTTAAGCTATCTTCCGATCTGCGGCTCCTGGTGTTAGTTATTACTTTAGCCTTTCATGGGCACTATGGAATATCCATGATACAATCTTATGACAATTCAATCCTTTGTCTATTCCCTGGGCTCAATTCTTTCTTTTAACTTATACCAGAGTCTTCTACGGATGTATGATTGTCAACATATATGATGCATGGGTAATACTTCGAAATCTTGAGTGCATTCATAACGTAACTAACTCTGGATTATCGACCGAATAATTTCTTTCGTTTCTTCTCAACTTTCTTTAAATGTAATCAATTGCTTTTCCTGGTCGTTATGCCACTTGTTGCATGAATACTTGGTTTATCTTAGTGCCCACATATATTGGAATTCCATACAACCCATATGATCTTGAATATCACCTTTTGATTTTTTTCCCCATTCATTAGCCACGGTAGGTGCCACTTTCTTATGGATTGCATACAATTTTGTAGTGAGACTGTTATTTCAAGACCATTTCCTCTTTAGGTCACTGTGCTTAGGTTAAAGCCTTCTTCCTTATTTCCTCAGCTGGTCTTTCATTGTAGTACTTAGGGAGGACCCTCTGACTCTTGTAAAACTGCGAGCTTATTACATCGAATACTCGACGAAATTTTTGATGTTCTTCCTCGCCTCTAATTATCCGTAGTTACTTACCTCCACACTCATGTGCTCGTACAGTTGCTTCTGAACTAGTATTTTGACTATTTTTCTAGTGGCACTCTTTTTTTTTCCGTAACACTCATACGGTACCTTTAACTATCCCAACTCCTATATGAATATTTCTCAAGTATTGCAATGTCATATCTGCGAGACTGCATTCCCCATGCTGGGGTTCACTACGTTTATCTTGCACGATCTGCTGATTTATTTGTATACTCTTATCTAGCCATAACTAGGCTCTTCCTGAATCAACTACTAACTACTCGTTGGCCCATTCTTATATCAATATTCCGCGTAATCTTTCTTGGGTTATTTCCTTTATTTTAACTTACGTCTCGCACTGGATCCTTATTTATCAATAACATCTCGGGCAGAAACCATTACTTCCTCTCCTTGACGTCGTGCTTGCATAATGTTTTGGAATCGTAGCATATTTGTAGGATTTAAAAAAGTGCAAGCTCATTCCTTTTTCATTTTTTTTATCGCATTCTTCCTTTACCAATCCATAATTACTAGAACCACTTAATTCTGACTTAATGCCACATCACTACATATTCCTCCCTTTAGGGGAGCACTAAGATTTAGAGCTCTACGATCTTCCTATAGATATTTTACCTCTTCATCTTTGGCATTTTTTCACATCATCGATGACCCTTACTCGCCTTGCGATAATCCTTTTGTGCCAAGGATAACAAAATTCATTACTCATGAGGGTGACACTTAGTATAACTGGCACACATAGTCCCTTAAGCTTAACTTTGCTCACATTGCTTGCTTTAGGGAAGCGTCTTCCTGAATGACCTTTCTCTGAATTTCTCATGAATATTCTTTTGTTGTCCATTCTATTATCGTTGGAACGCAATATGAAATTCTCATGATACCTACTATTATCAAATCGCTTAGTCCCTAATTCATGTTTAGTTTATCTTGTTCAACAGTCCATACTGATTTGTTTTACTCTGGGGTCTAACTTTTTCTTCTGGTAATCACGTTAGAGTCACGAACTTATTTCTCTAAATGAGGATATGACTTTATGACCTATACTCTTTTGTTGTCTCAAGGCTTGTCACCTCTTGTCTTTTCCTTCACTTGACTATAGACTCTGTAATACTGTCATTTGTTTTCTACCGTTGTCATCCATGTATCACATCTTACTCATAATGCTTCGTTAATTCTCTTCTTATTTCCCTGCTAACATTTCTGTCTATCACTTTATTCTAAAAATTTCAACAAGACATTCTTTTGTTTTTAGCTCCCCTTGCTCCATCTACTGGCTCTTCGGGTTGCCTAACATTCTCCCTCTACTAGGGGCGGGAGCCACAGTAAGGTAATATTTATCCCTTCCAGGATTCTAATGCCCATCTTTGTAGTACTCATATCTAGCTGTACTATTTTAGAGTGTACCATCTGGGTGTCTCACAAGGAGATCTATTAGCATATTTGCAATATCCTTCAGAAATGTCAGCTAACGCTAACAATCCATCCACAATTTTGGGTTACCCTAACCCCAGCTAGATCTTGATAGCCTACCTTCTCTTATACTACTTATGTTAGCCCCCATAAGGCATAAATGAGATGGGTGTGGCCAATTGTACATACCTCTGTTATTGTTGAAGGTAACTCAAAAGGCTTATGTTCCTCTTCCTGAATTGTAAATACTAATAATCTTCATTAGCTGGGTACCTCGTACCCTTTTTCATCTTGCTTCTTTTACTTGTTGAAATTTGTATCTATCTTCTGAATCTCTCATTGACTTTCACCATAGGGGTGGATAGATATTATTACCTTAAGTTTCCTTATCAAGAAGCTTACATGTCTTAGTACACAAATGCTCTGCTGAAGACCTCACATTTATCCATCATAATAATGACCAAATCGAGTTCCTCTGACTCAATTCTTCCATAGCTACATTCAATTTCTTACCAACTGTCTTTCTGGATGTATGCATTGTCGTATTATGAATAAGATAGAGTTTAGAAAATTGAGTTCTTACAACTGAACTCTACCACACGATCTAGAGTAAGAAGAAAGAGTGACAATCCTAAATGCCCTGTAGCCTCCTGCTTATAAATGTGGTGCACAATACACCCATAAACAAGACTCTACTAGACACGACTTGTAGACTCCCTAGGACAGAACTGCTCTGATACCACTTTTTTCACGACCCAAACCGATGGGCCGCGATGGGCACCGGTACCTTACACAACCGAGTACCAACGTAACGTATCTTTTCATATCATACTATCATAGGTAAATGAGACGGAAAGGCTGCCATGGGATAACTAGAATAAAACATGTAATACCAACTTATACATAAGACATACGGGCCTATAAGACCAAAATGATCACTCGTACACTGAACATAGGCCGATAAGGCCATACAATCTTTTACGTACATGACATATGTCTACAAGCCTCTAAGAGTAGATAAATACTATAAAGGTCAGGATTGGGCCCCGCCATACCAATCAATACATGTCCTAATTATACTGACCCAATAAGCAATTCCGAAGCAAATGAAGCGCACCAACACCTCCCGTTGAGCTGATAGCCTACTTGGAGGACTCTCAACCTGTCTATCGGGACTTGCGGGCATGAAACGCAGCGTCCCCAGGCAAAAGGGATGTCAACACAAATAATGTACCAAGTATGTAAGGAATAAAAATCAGTAAATAGTAGACATGAGAGAAACATGGAGTAAAAGACTCAACATGTATGTCTGAATAGCTCTGTGAATCATTTCATATTATAATATCTTGCATATGCGTATAAATGTCAAACCATGCATAGGTATATGCGTTCATAACATCATCAAGCCTCTGAGGGCATCCCATCATATCATCTCGTCCACTGTGGGCAAAATTATCAACGTATACTAGCTGATCAGGTGGTGGTGCGTATATAACGCCATAACCTTTTACCATATTCCATATACATATAATATACGCGTATATAACGCCATCTGGTCATGGGTCAATGTACATATATAAATGCATGAAATGCATAAGAAATATGTTAATAAGATTTCTTGGAATATCATAAAATTAATATGCCTTTCCGATAAACTTTATCAAATACGTATTTTTCTGAGACCCATGAATAGAGGATATAATAATAATTCACATGGGAAATCAAGAATATAGACACCCCTAGTATTTCTTTGAATAGAGTCATTTATGAAAGTTGCGTATTTTGCTCATTTCGTTTGTATCATTTGGATCATGCCAAAAAGAAAGACGGGATAGCCTTAACATACCTAGGCCGATTCTCTTGACAATACCTCTAACACATGTCAATTGCGACAACACGTAATGGCGGATCGAAGTAGGTTAAAATCCGTATGATATTCTTGAGAAAGATTTTACCGTACGCCCTTAGAATCGCAAACTCCCGCTGCTATTATGCTAAGAAGTCTTGTGTGAATTCTTGTTGAAGTAACTCACGTTACTATTACACAAAATAATTTCGTATGACTTTGCTGAAGTTCCCTTATGCCACCTTGCAATGTGATTTAAAAGTCATATATATGGGCATAGTGGGCTGCCACGTTGGGGCTTATCCAAAAGACTTAATCACCCACCAATTCCTTAATCAACTAGTTAATCTCCCATTAACTAATAATTAATCAATTACCCACATAATTAATAATTATCTCAAATTACTTAAAATACTCTTTGTAACGACCCAACCGGTCGTTTCGAGAGTTATAGCCCCGTTTCCCCCATTTCTGCTTCTTGATGTGTTATTTAGCTGCATTGTGATGTATTGGGTTGGTTGGTTTGGGTCCAGAGTGTTTTCGGAGTGGAATGAGACACTTAGTCTCTTATTTAGAACCTTAGGTTGGAAAAGTCAACCGAATATTGACCTATGCGTAAATGATCTCGGAATTTAATTATGATGGCTTCATTAGCTTCGTTAGGTGATTTTGGACTTAGGAGCGCATCCGGAATGTGATTTGGAGGTCCGGAGTGGAATTAGACTTGAATTCGCGAAAGTTGGAAATTTGGCGATTTCGGTCGGCAATGAAAAATTTGATATCGGGGTCGGAATGGAATTTCGAAAGTTGGAGTAGGTTCATAGTGTCATTTGTGACGTTGGTGTAAAATTTGAGGTCATTCGGATATGGTTTGGTTGGTTTTGGCATCAGTTGCCAAATTTGAAAATTTAGAAGTTCTTAGGCTTGAATCCGAGGGTAATTTGATGTTTTATTTTGTTTTGAGTGATTCGAAGGTTCTACTAAGTTTGTATGTTGATATAGGACTTGTTGGTATTTTTGGTTGAGGTCCCGAGGGCGTCGTGGTGATTCTGGGTGGTTAACGGATTTGTCGAAGTTGGAAAATGCAGTTGAAGCTGCTGCTACTGATATTTCTGCACCTGCGGAAAGGGAGTCGCAGGTGCGGTGCCGCTGGTGCGCATGGGGGTTTGCAGGTGCAGGCAGTGCTGGGCTAGGTAGGATGCACAGGTGCGAGAAGGCTATCACATCTGCGAGCCCGCAGGTGCGAGACCTGGGGCGCAGATGCGGAAGGAAGGAAGAAGGCTATCTTCGCAGATGCGGCGTGTCACGCGCAGGTGCGCGAGCGCAGGTGCGACAGGTGGGACGCAGATGCGGAACCTGGGCTCATAAGTGAGTTCCGCACCTACGACGGTTTTTTCCACAGGTGCGGTTGCGCAGAAGCGAGAAATGGTCTGCAGGTGCGAAAAAGCCTGGGCAGAAACCATAAATAGAACCCTTCGCGAATTTTGTTCATTTCCACCATTTTCAAGTCGGTGTTTGGAGCTTTTGGAGTGATATTTGAAAGGAGATTCAGGGGCTATCAGTGAGGTAAGTTGCTTGAGCCCTAATACTCGTATATATGGTGATTTCCCGTTGTTTAATCATGTAATTAGTGAAAATGAGGGGTTAGAGCTTGAATTTTTTGGAGAGTAATTTAAGGATTTGAAGGACCAAATGATGTCGGATTTTGATGAATTTGGTATGGTTAGACTCGTGAGTTAATGGGCTTTCTAGTTTTGTAAATTTTGTTGGATTTCGAGACGTGTGCCCGGGGGCCGGATTTGAGCCAATTTCTGGATTTTGGTCTAAATTGGTAGTTTTTCTTGTGGAATTCATTCCATTAGTGTATATTCATGGTATTGTATTGATTGCGAATAGATTTGAGTATTTGGAGGCCGAGTCCATAGGCAAGGGCATTACGGGGTAGTGATTTGACCGGTTTGAGGTAAGTAACGATTGTAACTCTAGTCCTGAGGGTATGAAACCTCGAATTTCGTATCATTTACTATTTTGAGGTGACGCACATGCTAGGTGACGGGCGTGTGGTCGTGCAACGTTGGGGATTGTGACTTGGTATATCTCGTAGCAACTGTAAAGTTGCATATTTTGTTGAAACTATATGATACTTATGAGTTTTAGAAATGAGTTTTTGTAATTTGGGTTGAATGCCATGTTTTGGCCTTGTGCCAATGCTATTTGGACCCTTAGGGGCCTTTTCTTACTGTCTTATCGCTGTTTTCGATTTAAAAAATCTATACTCAGTCATGGTTATACATGTTTATTGCATAACTCAGTTTTCTTACTCTATTTTGATGTATATAATTGTTGTTTTGGGCTGAGTACCCTATTTTTACTGAAATGGCCGAGTGGTTTGAGAGGTTTATGACTGAGTGAGGTCGAGGGCCTGATTTGTGAAAATATTAATGGGATCGGGCTGCACGCCGCAACATGTTTGATATAGGCCGAGGGCCTGAGTGATTTATGCCATGATTTGGCTTGATATAGCGCTTGGGCTGAAGGAGCCCCTCCGGAGTCTGTACACACCCCTAGTGAGTGTATGTACCTACTGAGTGCGAGTGCCAAGTGCCGAGTGCTGAGTGACTGGGAGGCATGAGTGATTGTGAGGTATGCCCGAGTGGCAAGAGTGATTGTGAGGTATGCACGAGTGGCACGAGTGACTGTGAGGTTTGCCCGAGGGGCTGTATACGAGTGATTGTGAGGTATCCCCGAGGGGTTGTTGTTCATAATTTTATTATTTTTGCTCACCTTTGCATTGAGCCTCTGTTTGAAACTGTTGAAAAATATCTTTAAATAACTTTTGCTGGAACTGGGTTTTAAACGAGATGATTTGATTCAAACACTGATTTTTAAAGCATGTTATATTTTACCGAGATTTCATGATATGAACTTTATATGCTTATTGCTCGTCACTACTTCTCAGTCTTTATTTATTGTTGTTACTTATTGAGTTGGCTTACTCACGTTACTCCATGCACCTTGTGTGCAGATCCAGGTGTAGCTGGACACGGTAGCAGTTGTTGATTATTCTAGTTGCAGATTTTCTCGGGGATAGTAAGGTAGCTGCTTGGCGATCGCAGCCCCTGCTCTTCTCCCCTTTATCTTCCTTTAGTTGTATTTAGCTATTTTCCAGACTATGTTAGTCTTGATATTTTCAGAGAAATGGTAGTAGATGCTCATGAGTAGTGACACCCTGATGTCGGGCTTTTCTTTTTCGCACTTTTGTTTTGATTTGAACTCCTTTACGAAGGTTTTTATGTTAAATAGCCTTGAGATCTTTGAAATGAAAATATCGATTTATTTTGGAAATGAGTCGGCTTTCCTAGTTCCACGATAGGTGCCATCACGACAAGGGTTAGTTAGGGTCGTGACATATTGGTATCAGAACCTAGGTTATATAGATCTCACGAGTCATGAGCGGGTTTAGTATAGTCTTGTGGATCGGTATGGAGACGTTTGTACTTATCTTCGAGAGGCTGTAGAACCTTTAGGAAACTCCACATTCTTGATTTTTTGTCGTGCGAATCTGTTGATTCTAATAACTAAGCATCTGTTGTTTCATTCTCTCACAAATGGTGATGACTCGTGCTACCGGTTAGGAGGTCCATCCACCAGTACCACCAGCCAGGGCCGCGAGAGGCCGAGGCCGCGATAGAGGTCGTGGTAGGGGCAGAGGTGCAACCCGTACAATAGCTGGGGCAGTACCTGCAGATCTACTAGTTTTCCCAGACCAGGACCAGGTTCCAGTTGTTGATGCACCAGCTCAAGCACCACCTGTGCCTACTGTGATTCCAGGCCTCCAGGAGGCCCTAGCTCAGATTCTGACAGCGTGTACCGGCCTTGCTCAGGCGGTCTCTATCTCGACGGCCGCAGCCACTTCTCAAGTCGGGGGAAGCACTCAGACTCCCGTCGCTCACACACCCGAGTAGGTTGTTCAGGGACTTCAGACACCGGAGGCACCACCAACCCAGCCGGTTGTAGCTGCACAGGATTATGTGGTTCCTGCTATGCCTGAGGATGATCAGCGTAGGCTGGAGAGGTTTGGGAGACTCCAGCCACCACCTTACAGTGGCACAGAGAGAAAGGATGCTCAGGACTTCTTGGACATGTGTTAGAGGATACTCCCAACTGCTGGTATTTTGGAGACTTGTGGGGTCTCATTCACTACTTTTCAGTTCTCTGGGGCTGCACTCAGATTGTGGGAGACTTACGAGAGGCGTTGGCCTGTTGGTGTAAAACCCCTTACTTGGTAGTAGTTCTCCGTGGTCTTTTTGGAAAAGTTCGTGCCTCGATATCGCAGAGAGGAGCTACGTAGACAGTTTGAGCGGCTTCGCTAGGGTGATATGTCTATGATGCAGTATGAGATGCGGTTCTCTGAGTTGGCCTGTCATGCTATCTGGTTGATTCCCACGGACAGGGAGAGGATCATGAGGTTTATTGATGGTCTCACTTATCAGCTACAGTTGCTCATGACCAGAGAGAGGGTTTTGGGTGCTACTTTTGATGAGGTTGTCGACATTGCTCGGCAGATTGAGATGGTTCGCGGTCAGGAGAGGGTTGAGAGGGAGGACAAGAGGCCGCGTGGTCAGGGTGGATTCAGCGGTGCTCCTTTTGGGGGTCAGTTTCAGCACGGTAGAGGTCGTCATTTCAGGCAGGCTCAGTCAGCTCGGCCATTTCACCGTGGTGCATCATCTAGCCATAGTTCTCACAGTTCTCATCAGGGCCACTCATCACTTAGTGCCCTTCCAGCTCAGAGTTCATCCCGTGCTCCACCTGTTCAAGGCTCTTCCATGCCAGGTTCTTCTACCAGTTATCCCGGTGCTAAGGGTTCCCTTCAGTTCCCGCCACCAGCACCAGAGAGTTTTTTTGAGTGTGGGGAATTTGGGCATATGTGGAGGCATTGTCCTCGTCGTCATGGAGGTGTATCTTAGCAGAGGATTCAGCCTCCGACTTCAGTACCAGATACCTCACCTCCCGCCCAGTCAGCTCGGGGTGGAGGTCAGTCAGCTAGGGGTCGCCCTAGAAGGGGAGGCAGATCAGGGGGTGGCCAGGCCCGTTTCTATGCCCTCCCTGCCAGACCAGACGTTATTGCTTCATATATTGTAATTACAGGTATTGTCTCAGTTTGTCACAGAGATGCCTCAGTACTATTTGACCCTAGTTCCACGTATTCATATGTTTCCTCATATTTTGCCCATTTTCTGGATTTGCCTCGTGAGTCTTTAGTTTCATCTGTTCATGTATCTACTCTTGTGGGCGATACTATTGTTGTGGACCACATATATCGGCCATGCATGGTGACTATTGGGGGTTTGGATACCCAAGTGGACCTTTTGCTGCTCAGTATGGTAAATTTTAATATGATATTGGGTATGGATTGATTATCTTCATGTCATGTAATATGATATTGGGTATGGATTGATTATCTTCATGTCATGCTGTTCTAGATTGTCACACTAAGTCAGTGATGTTGGTTATGCCGAGAATTCTAAGAGTTGAGTAGAACGGTTCTGTAGATTATGTACCAATTAGGGTGATTTCATATTTGAAGGCTCAGCGCATGGTTGAGAAGGGTTGCCTATCTTATTTGGCTTTTGTGAGGGATGTTAGTACAGAGACTCCTATCATTGATTTTGTTCCGATGGTACGTGATTTTCCGGATGTGTTTCCTACAGACCTGCCAGGCATGCTGCTTGACAGGGATATTGACTTCGGTATTGATTTGGTGCCGGGCACTCAGCCCATTTCTATTCCACCGTATCGTATAGCACCGACGGAGTTGAAGGAATTGAAAGAATAGCTTCAGGAACTCCTTGATAAGGGCTTTATTCGGCCTAGTGTGTTACCTTGGGGTGCACCGGTTCTATTTGTGAAGAAGAAGGATGGTTCCATGAGAATATGTATTGATTACAGGCAGTTGAACAAGGTCACAGTCAAGAACAAGTATCCTTTGCCTCATATTGATGATTTATTCGACCAGCTTCAGGGAGCGAGGGTGTTCTCCAAGATTGATTTGAGGTTCGGTTATCACCAACTGAAGATTCGGGATTCAGATATTCTTAAGACAACTTTCAGGACCCGATATGGCCATTATGAGTTCTTAGTGATGTCTTAGTGATGAACAGTGTATTCCAGCCCTATTTGGACTCATTCGTTGTTTTATTCATTGATGACATCCTGGTGTACTCTCGTAGCCAGGAGGAGCATGCTCAGCATTTGAGGATTGTATTACAGAGATTGAGGGAGGAGAAGCTTTATGCAAAGTTCTCCAAGTGTGAGTTTTGGCTCAGTTCAGTAGCATTCTTAGGACACGTGGTGTCCAGTGAGGGTATTCAGGTTGATCCGAAGAAGATAGAGGCGGTTCAGAGTTGGCCCAGACTGTCCTCAGCTATAGAGATTCAGAGCTTTCTCGGTTTGGCTTGTTATTACCGTCGGTTCGTTCAAGGTTTCTCGTCTATCGCATCGCCCTTGACCAAACTGACCCAAAAGGGTGCTCCATTCAGGTGGTCGAACGAGTGTGAGGAGAGCTTTCAGAAGTTCAAGACTACCTTGACCACAACTCTAGTGTTAGTTCTTCCATCAGCTTCATGTTCTTACACCATGATTTGTGATGCCTCGATGATAGGCATTGGATGTGTTCTGATGTAGGAGGATAAGGTGATTTCCTATGCCTCATGCCAGTTGAAGACCCATGAGAAGAACTATCATGTCCATGATCTTGAGTTAGCAGCCATTGTTCACGCCTTGAAAATTTGGTGCCATTATTTGTATGAGGTTCATTATGAGATCTATACTGATCATCGAAGTTTGCAGTATCTGTTGAAATAGGAGGATCTTAATTTGCGTCAGTGGAGATGGTTGGAGCATCTTAAGGACTACGATATCACTATTATGTACCATCCGAGGAAGGCCAATGTGGTGGCCGATACTTTGAGTCACCGGGCGGAGAGTTTGGGGAGTTTAGCATTTCTTCCAGTAGCAGAGAGACCTTTGGCATTGGATGTTCAGGCCTTAGCGGGCCAACTTGTGAGATTGGATATTTCGGAGCCTAGTCGGGTATTGGCTTGTGTGGTCTCTAGGTCTTCTCTTTATGATCGTATCAGGGAGCGTCAGTATGATGACCCCCACTTACTCGTTCTTCAGGACAGGGTTCGGAGAGGTGATGCTAGGGATGTGACAGTTGGTGATGACGGCGTGTTAATGATATAGGGCCCGATATGTGTTCCTAATACATATGGGCTTCGGGAGTTGATTCTTGAAGAGGCCCACAGTTCGCGGTACTCCATCCATCCGGGTGCCATGAAGATGTACCAGGATTTGAGGAAACACTATTGGTAGAGGCGGATGAAGAAGGATATAGTTGAGTTTGTAGCTCGGTGTCTCAACTGTCAGCAGGTTAAGTATGAGCATCAGAGACCGGGTGGCTTGCTTCAGAGATTAGAGATCCCAGAGTGGAAGTGGGAGCGGATCACCATGGACTTTGTAGTTGGGCTCCCACAAACTTCGAGGAAGTTCGATGCTATTTGGGTTATTGTGGATCGGCTGACCAAGTCCGCGCACTTCATTCCAGTTGGTACTACTTACTCTTCAGAGCGGTTGGTTGAGATTTACATCCGAGAGATTGTTCGCCTGCATGGTGTCCGAGTTTCCATCATTTCAGATAGGGGCACTCAGTTTACATCGCAATTTTGGAGGACAGTGCAGCGAGAGTTGGGTACTCAAGTTGAGTTGAGCACAACTTTTCACCCTCAGACGGACGGGCAGTCCGAGCGCACTATTCAGATATTGGAGGACATGTTGCGCGCTTGTGTCATTGACTTTGGGGGTTCATGGGACCAGTTTCTACCACTCGCGGAGTTTGCATAGAATAACAGTTATCAGTCGAGTATTCAGATGGCTCCGTACGAGGCTTTATATGGGAGGAGGTGTAGATCTCCGGTAGGATGATTTGAGCAAGGTGAGGCTAGGCTCTTAGGTACAGACTTGGTCCAGGATGCATTAGATAAGGTGAAATTGATTCAGGAGCCACTTCGCACGGCGCAGTCTAGGCAGAAGAGCTACGCGGATAGGAAGGTCCGTGATGTGTCTTTTATGGTTGGGGAGAAGGTTTTGCTGAAGGTATCACCCATGAAGGGTGTTTTGAGGTTTGGGAAGAGGGGCAAGTTGAGCCCCCAGTTCATTGGGACTTTTGAGGATCTTTAGAGGATAGGGGAGGTGGCTTATAAGCTTGCCTTGCCACCCAACTTGTCGAGTGTGCATCCAGTATTTCATGTTTCCATGCTCCGAAAATATATTGGCGATCCGTCCCATGTTTTGGACTTCAGCACAGTTCAGTTGGAGGGTGATATGACTTATGATGTGGAGCCGATGGCCATTTTGGATCGGCAGGTTCGAATGTTGAGGTCAAAGGATATAGCTTCGATGAAAGTGCAGTGGAGAGGTTAGCCTGTGGAGGAGGCCACCTGGGAGACCGAGCGGGAGATGCGGAGCAGATATCCACACCAATTCTAGACACCAAGTATGTTTCTAGACCCGTTCGAGGATGAACGGATGTTTAAGAGGTGGAGGATGTAACGACCCGACCGGTCGTTTCGAGAGTTATAGCCTTGTTTCCCCTATTTTTGCTTCTTGATGTGTTATTTAGCTGCATTGTGATATATCGGGTTGGTTGGTTCGGGTCCGGAGTGTTTTCGGAGTGCAATGAGACACTTAGTCTCTTATTTAGAACCTTAGGTTGGAAAAGTCAACCGGATGTTGACCTATGTATAAACGATCTCGGAATTTAATTCTGATGGCTCCATTAGCTTCGTTAGGTGATTTTGGACTTAGGAGCGCGTCCGGAATGTGATTTGGAGGTTCGGGGTGGAATTAGGGTTGAATTGGCGAAAGTTAGAAATTTGGCGATTTTGGTCGGCAGTGGAAAATTTGATATCGGGGTCGGAATGGAATTTTGGAAGTTGGAGTAGGTTTGTATTGTCATTTGTGACGTGTGTGAAAATTTTGAGGTCATTCGGACGTGGTTTGGTTGGTTTCGGCATCTGTTGCCGAATTTGGAAATTTAGAAGTTCTTAGGCTTGAATCCGAGGGTAATTTGGTGTTTTGATGTTATTTTGAGTGATTCGAAGGTTCGACTAAGTTTGTATGTTGATATAGGGCTTGTTGGTATTTTTGGTTGAGGTCCCGAGGGCGTCAGGGTGATTTCGGGTGGTTAACGAATTTGTCGAAGTTGGAAAATGCAGCTGAAGCTGCTGCTACTGATATTTCTGCACCTGCGGAAAGGGAGTCGCAGGTGCGGGGCCACTGGTGCGCATGGGGGTTCGTAGGTGTAGGCAGTGCTGGGCTAGGTAGGATACGCAGGTGCGAGAAGGCTATCACATTTGCGAGCCCGCAGGTGCGAGACTTGGGGCGCAGATGCGGAAGGAAGGAAGAAGGCTGGCTTCGCAGATGCGGCGTGTCACGCGCAGGTGCGAAGGTTGGCCGCAGATGTGGATCCTGGTCTCATAAGTGAGTTCCGCACCTGTGACAGATTTTTCCGCAGGTGCGGTTACACAGAAGCGAGAAATGGTCCGCAGGTGCGAAAAAGCCTGGGCAGAAACCATAAATAGAACCCTTCACGAATTTTGTTCATTTCCACCATTTTCAAGTCGGTTTTTGGAGCTTTTGGAGTGATATTTGAAAGGTGATTCAAGGGCTATCAGTGAGTTATTTGCTTGAGCCCAAAATACATATATATGGTGATTTTCCGTTGTTTAATCATGTAATTAGTGAAAATGAGGGGTTAAGGCTTGGAATTTTTAGAGAGTAATTTAAGGATTTGAAGGGCCAAACGATGTCGGATTTTGATGAATCTGGTATGGTTAGACTCGTGAGTGAATGGGTTTTCTAGTTTTGTAAATTCTATCGGATTTCGAGCCGTGGTCCTAGTGGCGGGTTTGATCTAACTAGTTTTGATCTAAATTGGTAGTTTTTCTTGTGAAATTCATTCCATTAGCGTATATTCATGGTATTGTACTGATTGTGAATAGATTTGGAGTATTTGATGGCCGAGTCCAGAGGCAAGAGCATTGCGGGGTAGAGATTTGACCGGTTTGAGGTATGTAATGATTGTAAATCTAGTCCTGAGGGTATGAATCCCCGGAATTGGTATCATTTACTATTTTGAGGTGACGCACATACTAGGTGACGGGCGTGTGGGCATGCACCGTTGGGGATTGTGACTTGGTCCGTCCCATAGCAACTGTAAAGTTGCATATTTTGTTGAAACTATATGATACTTATGAGTTTTAGAAATGAGTTTCTGTAATTTGGGCTGAATGCCATGTTTGGGCCTTGTGCCAATGCTGTTTGGACCCTTAGGGGCCTTTTCTTACTATCCTATCACTGTTTTCGATTTAAAAATCTATACTTAGTCATGGTTATACATGTTTACTGTATAACTCAGTTTTCTTACTCTATTTTGATGCATATAATTGTTGTTTTGGGCTGAGTACCATGTTTTTACTGAAATGCCCGAGTGGCTTGAGAGGTTTATGACTGAGTGAGGCCGAGGGCTTGATTTGTGAGGATATTTATGGGATCGGGCTGCACGCCGCAGCATGTTTGATATAGGCCAAGGCCCTGAGTGATTTATGCCATGATTTGGCTTGATATAGCGCTTGGGCTGAAGGAGCCCCTCCGGAGTCTGTACACACCCCCAGTGAGCGCAGGTACCTACTGAGTGTGAATGTCGAGTGCTGAGTGACTGGGTGGCATGAGTGATTGTGAGGTTTGCCCGAGTGGCAAGAATGATTGTGAGGTATGCCCGCGTGGCACGAGTGACTGTGAGGTTTGCCCGAGGGGCTGTATACGAGTGATTGTGAGGTATGCCCGAGGGGCTGTTGTTCATAATTTTATTATATTTGCTCACCTTTGCATTGAGCCTCTGTTTGAAACTGTTGAAAAATATCTTTAAATGATTTTTGCTGGAACTGGGTTTTAAACGAGATGATTTGATTCAAACACTGATTTTTAAAGCATGTTATATTTTACCGAGATTTCATGATATGAATTTTATATGCTTATTGCTCGTCACTACTGCTCAGTCTTTATTTATTGTTGTTACTTATTGAGTTGGCTTACTCACGTTATTCCCTGCACTTTGTGTGCAGATCCAGGTGTAGCTGGACACGGTAGCAGTTATTTATTATTCTAGTTGCAGATTTTCTCGGAGATAGCAAGGTAGCTGCTTGGCGATCGCAGCCCCTGTTTTTCTCCCTCTTATCTTCCTTTAGTTGTATTTAGCTATTTTCTAGACTATGTTAGTCTTGATAATATTAGACAAATGGTAGTAGATGCTCATGACTAGTGACACCCCGATGTCAGGCTTTTCTTTTTCGCACTTTTGTTTTGATTTGAACTCCTTTACGAAGGTTTTTATGTTAAATAGCCTTGAGATCTTTGAAATGAAAATATCTTTGTTTTGGAAATGAGTCGGCTTGCCTAGTTCCACGATAGGCGCCATCATGACAGAGGTTAGCTTGGGTCGTGACACTCTTACTTTTAACACACTTTATACACCTTACTATCATGGTCATATGGTACCTTGTATGGCACTAGTCCATAAATACCGGGTATTATAGCTCGGACCGTATTTTATCTCAAAATGACAACCTTCGACTAAACTCATTTTCTTCGATTCGCTTACCCTCTCACCTTCACGAATTTACTTATCATTTGTTTGAAATAATATAATACTTGTAACTTCAAAATAATCTCATTTCCGAGCTTTCATCAATTTACTTATGGCGTATTTTCACGTACAAAAATATGGGGTGTAACAGATAACAACCGGAAGGGTATTTTTAGTTAATTTAGGCAAAGGATTTATATGAATAGAATTTACTCAATTTAAATTCCTAAATATTAGGAGTTTTTACCTAATTTCAATACGAAAATGATTTAATTCATAAGCCTGAATATTAGAGAAATTAATTAAATGACTATTTTATCTAGTGTGAAATTAATTTTTGAAGAGTTAAAAAGGCGAACGACATTTCACTAAGGATATTCGTACATTTAATATAGTATAGATAGATAGATAGATAGATAGATAGATAGATATAGATAGACAGACAGATATAGATATAGATATAGGTAATCTAATTACATCATGCTAAAGCCAAAGATAATTCGGCCCTGTTAAGCCACTCTAAATCCACAATTGCTTCACGTCATTTTTAAACGTAATATTTTTCATCAGAAAATAAGCACCGGTTGAGATGCCGACGACCCATTCGAATAACATGAAAAATGGGTAACCAAAATTAAATGAAAGAGAGGCTGAAATATAATCCCAGAAACTCAAAGAAGCATTTTGAACAAGTAACATGAAGTTAGAAAGTCATCTCTACCCCTACTTCATAGCTAAAGGAACTACCATATGAACTACTGGATGTTTTAAGTATAGTCCTTTCCCCTACGTATAGTCCCCTTAGCTTGTATCTTCTTCGCTGAAAACACTTAAAACGGCTTGAAATATTCTGTACACAACCTTGCAATTCAACTCTAGCTAGTGAGTTTTCTTTACTATTTGTGTGTGTGTTCTTTTTTCTTCTTAAAGATTACTCTTTTATGCATTTTTCTGAAGTTTAAAGATTACTCTTTTATGCTTTTTTTGAAGTGGGTATTTACATGGGGTTAAATCTTGATTATACGTGCATTACTTGGTTTATGGGTTTTCATTGTGTCTTTTGTTAAATGGTAAAAATAGTGTTTTACCTTAAAATCGGACAACAATTAAACTTATAAGTGGTTTTAAGGATATGTGATTTCACTTGGCACTAATTGATAAATGTCAGAATTAATGCTAGGGATTAATTGCAAATAAAGCTAACCAATGTGATGAACAACCATGGCCCTCGAGCTAGACCGCCCTCGAACCAGCTAAATATGCTATTAAAAAGTATGGACTTTAACAACAGAGCTTGCAAGAGAAAATATGATATATTGCTTTGTTATGCGTGAATGTATGATTGTTACAAAAGGATTAAGACCCTCTTTATATAGCAGAGGAATCCTATTTATGGTATAATTCTAATTACAGAAGTAAATTCTATGTTATGCTAAATATTCTATCCTAACTTGATATGTACCGAGATTCCTGCCACGATCCTCGCCCGATCACGGATATCTCGGCTTTCTGTTATTCGGCGTAGCAGGCCTCCTTCGATCATGCTCAATCTTTGCTTCGGTCTCGAATTGATCTCGATCCTGATCGTCCATTGATCCACGAGCTTACCAATCCATCTCTGTACCATGTTCCGATATAACTGAGGCCGGGCCTTGATCTTCCGTCCTGATTTTGGTTAGTCGTATGAAATTAGGCAAGCCCAATTCTGACTGTATACAGATAGTCCCCTCGTTTTTTTGAGTGCAATGATAAGAAACGAATTGAGTCTTCGAATCTACCCTCGATTTATCATGTCGTAAGCATCGTGACATAAGCGGCAGGGGTGACCGAAACGTCCCATCGGTTCAGTTTTTCATGCATTTATTGCGCGTGAGTTGTCGGTCGGCCGCTAGCAACTTTGAATCGTCGCCGTGGAACCCATAGATAGGCCTTTTTTTTCATTCCTTCAAATTTTACTCTCAATCTCTTCTACTCTAATCTTCAAAGCTCCTTGCATTCCTCAAGTTCCTCATTCTGCAAATCTTCTAATTTTATTGCTAACCTCTTTTAAAACACCAAATATCCTAATCCATGTTCTTCCTTGTTCACAAAAATGGCTAAGACTTCTAAAACTGTCCCTTATAAGGAAACCGCTTCTTCATCAAAGTCCGTCGGCGCCGCGGCCGCAGCGGAACGTCCCCTTGAGGACTTTTTTCCGACGAAGTGTGATACTGCTGCTAATTTTAAGGTGGAGAACACACCCCCGATTCCGGGTTGATGTGAGCCGATGTCGAGGTGCGTGTGTACGATTACGGAAGGTCTCCTCGAGAAGGTGAAGGAGGAGTGCAACTGGGTAGGAAAGGATGTAGTAATTCCTGCCCCCGAGGAATCCATCACAACTCACGTGAAGGGGTATCTAAGTGTCTATACTTACCCTTTCATGATAGCTCCCTTAGATCACATCATCGTCGCCTTCTGCAAGAGGTACGATGTCACCCTAGGTCAAATCCATCCGTCGTTCTAGAGGATCGTAATCCTTTTTTGATTCTTTGTAAGCAAGATCGAGGGACATCTTTTTACCCCCGATCACCTCATGTGCCTTTATGGTCCCCGACTTTATCGTGGTGGCATGATCAAGCTTAACCGCCGAGCCACCAAACCCCCGTTCTCGAGCATAGATGAGACTCGAGACCGAGGTTGGATGGGCAGATTTGTCCGAATAAAGACTTCGGATCTAATCCCTGTCGAAGACATGTCGTTCCCCGAAAAGTGGAACATGAAACGTAAGTACCATTTTGCCTTTGAATATTCATTTCGCCATTTTGCTTCTTGCCTTCCCCTTTTCTAAGTTTTTGTGTTGTAGTTGTGGTCGTTGTCCTGGAAGGGATCCCCGACCTGAGGCAATGGGTCGAAGGGTTAGTATCACAAAAATCTTACTCCGAGCGTGCCTGGATGGAGTTATCAAAGGGCCAATGGGAGGGCCGTAACCATGGTAATCTTCTTTCCTTAAAAAGGTTTCTATTCGGGTTTTGTTATTGTGCTTACTTATATTTGTCATTTTGCAGGTCTCGGGAAGGATGCGCCCATGAGGCCCCCCATCTGCTGAAGGAGAGGCAATTCTCCCCCTGTCCGCCCCGAAGCAGAACAAATAGAAGAAGAGAAAAGAGGCTCCGAGTCCTCCAGGCTCGGAAAAGAAAACGGCGGTCAAGAGGCCCTGTAAGCCTAAGGGGAATGTCATCCACATATCTCTGGAGTCCGCCCAACGAATAATGGATGGGACCGAAGACGAAGAAGAAGAAAACTCTAAATTGATGACATGTGTGCGAGCTGCAACCGAGCTTCAAAGAACTATTGGACAGGCGGGAGTCGAAGCAGCTTTGACCCGATCCGATGAGCCCGAGCCAGAAAAAGTCGAAGATGCCTTACTTCGAGGCGGGGAGGCAACCAAGGAGGCGATCGAGGCCAGTGCAAGAACCGAGCTCGAGGCCCCCTGAATGAAGATGATGCCTCTAAAGACCCACTTGGGGCAATAGTGATCGGGGACTCGTGCTCATTCCCTCTAGTTCCGGATTCGATGATACGTGACGCTCGGGCTGCTGAGACTTGTCATGGAGAGGGGGCCCACGGAGAGGAAGACCTTTTTCGTGGCTATTTCGCTGACGTGGAAGATGTCACCGGTTTGGGAGATTTGGACGTACCGAGGAAGAACTCGAATGATGCATCCTCGAGTTATACACTGACCAACCAATTCCCGGCCCCCAGCGTTGACCCCGATCGTAAGCGGACTCTTATCATCTCGATCCCGGAAGATACTCAAGTTTTCTCTGCCCCCGTAGGGGTGGCAAGCTATCTTCAATGCTTGGTCACTGAAGAGGACCAAGCAAAAATGGATGCAGTGGACGTTGCATGTTTGTTCAACGAGGCCCAACATGCTTTGAATCTGGTAAGTTTAAGTGTTGTTATCTTTTTATGAATATGAATTGCATATATCTCTAACATTTTCTTCCTTTCTCGTAGGCATCGGTGTTACACCAAGAGGCCTTTCTCAGAATCTGAGAGGAACGCAGGACCGAGGTCCGGGGCCTCACGGAGAAATGTGATACTTACAAGCTTCTTAGTGAGAAGCTTCAGGTAGACTTGGTGGAGGCTCGAGAAGAGCGTGCCGATATGGCCGAGCAGGTATTATGAGTTCTTCGTGATAAGGAGGTTGAGTTAGAGATAACGATTAACGATACATTTCTGCAGGTCCGGCAAAGGTTTGAATAGATCAAGGACTTCCAAAAGCAAATAGATGAAGTGCGAACCAAGGCTAAAGAGTTCAAGGAATGCATGGACATTCTAGCCGCACAGAAGGAAGCCGCTCAAGCAGAGCTAGATTCGGCCAAGTCACAGCTTCGATATGTAAAAGAGAATGCCTCGGTTCTGGCGAAGAAGGTCAAGGAGCTCAAGTCTAATTTAGCCAATTTGGTCAAAGAGCTCGAGGTTACCAGATCTGAAGTGGTTGTTGCCAATTCTAAGGCTCAGGCTACTACGGCCCAATATAGAGTCGACGCCGAAGCCACTCTCGAGCAGGACAGGGGCACGGTGGATCATTCGAAGTGGCAGGCCTAAAGGGAGGCTCTCGAAGGGGTCGTTGAGCAAAGTTTTGACATATCTACCAAACTTGAGATCGCCAAGGCTGAGGAAGCAAAGGCTCGAAAGTTAGCATTTCCTGATGAGGGTTCCGAGAATGCGAGCGGATCTGGTGGAGAAGACTCTGAGGGTGAAGAAAATTCCTCTGATATTGACCGTGGTGCTTAGGCCTAGTAATTTTCATTTTTGCTTTGAGGTCGATCGGCCTTTGTAAATAATTTTTTGATCGGGCCATGTGGACCTTGGAAGAAAAACTTTGATATATGAAAACTTTTTTCTTTCCATGGTTCCCAAATCCGTTGTCTTTTAGTTATTTTATACAAATGTCAAAGTACTTTAGCGCAAAGTTATATGGTTGTATTCATCGGTCCCAGATCGAACATTCGAACTTAACCTGTGGCAGTTTCCGATAAATCGGAGCCGAGTGAGATCATTTATCTGGACTCGGAATAAGGTAATCTTTGAGTTTGATATTTGAGTGAGAATGTTGTCTCGAATTCGAAATCATGTGACCCTTAGGCTCGAAGAACAGTTCCCGAGTTGGAGTTTATTCGAACTCGAGTTAGTATCCAAGTAAGAGTAATATTTCGAACTAGAAGTGAGAATAGCTCTTAGGCTTTCGTATTTGGCCGATCTGGCCTTTGTAGAACGATCGTTTTAACATATATATATATAAGGCTTTCTACCCCTTTTTGGCTTTCAAGAATTCATGTTCGCAAAGGTTGTAATGCCTTAGCATGAAATAATAAAGTCATGTTCGAGAGTTCGAACAAATTCTTGCTTTAATTGCCTTTCGGGGTTAAGGCGTTATCGGAGTTCGATATTTTTCGACATTTTTTCTCGAAAATATCTTAAGTATTAGGATTCCGTCGAGGGTAGCCTTTTAGAACTGGTTGTGAAAACGTTTGAAGGCCTGTTTTGTTACGGAATTCGGACGTTTCCGAGCCATGTTAATTTGGCCATAGCATTTTAATTCGGGATTTTTCCCTTGGGCTTATTCTCCCATTTTACTTCGAGCTTGCCCGAATTATCAGTCCCCGAGTGGAGCGGCCATGGCCTATAATAATCGAGGTTTTCCTTTTTAAGATATTATAATCTCGAGGTTTTAATAATTCGATCTCTTCTATTTATCTCATCTATTTATTGGACGACAATCCCCGAGTGTGGGGTTAGGTATTCGAACTTCAGTTGTGGTCGGCCGTTAAGCCTGTTTACAAAATAGATTAAAAGTATGAAATTGTAAAGTAAACAAATTTTTAAAGGCATGAGATATTTGGCAAGGAAAAATTACTTCTCTTAATAGATACACACGTACATGTTTGACGTCAGGGCTTGAGCAACCTATATGGGCATGGTTCACTCAACCATTTGGCCCTTACAAAATTTACCTATCGAGACCCTGCTGTCACGAAGTGATTTCCTTGCAACAAAGTTGTCATTCGGGGGTGATGTCCCCCAGTATTCGAGGTTGATTATAGAGAAGCCTCGGATACCGTTGAATTGTTCTACGTTAGCACGAACAATCATTGCCTCGTTAAAAACCTCGTCGGAATAAACATATTTAGGACAAAAACCGGTCTAAGGGAAAAAGAGTGCAACACGTGCTTTTAGACCTAAAGACTCTGAGTTGAAGAATCCATCGCCGTCCCTGATCAAACACCTGCAATTTGTTAACTTAAAATATAAATGCAAATGGGAAAGTCGTACCTTAGCAGTAGTATCGCTTTAGGAGTGATACGTTCCAATTATTTGGCAATTGTTCATCGTTCATCGTGTCGAGCTTGTAGGATCCCTTTCCGATGATATCGAGGACCTGATATGGCCCTTCTCAATTTGGACCTAGTTTTCCTTCGTTCGGGTTTCGATTGTTAAGGGTGACTTTCCTTAGCACCAAGTCCCCAATTTTAAGTGTCGAAGATTGGTTCTTCTGTTGTAGACACTTGTAGTACCTTTCAATCCACTATTTTTGTGCGGTCAATCGAACGAAGGCGGCCTCGCGTATTTCATCCAATAATTCAAGCTCGTATTCATGGCTTTGTTATTAGATTCTTCTGTTGTATATCGAAACCTGAGGCTAGGTTCCCCGACCTCGACCGGGATAAGAGCTTCGACACCATTGACCAAAGAGAACGGTGTTGCCCTCGTGCTGGATTTTGACGTCGTGCGGTACGCCCAAAGAACCTCGGGCAATATCTCTCTCCATTTTCCCTTAGCGTCGGTTAATCTCTTTTTAAGATTTTGAATGATGGTTCTGTTGGTCGATTCGGCTTGTCTGTTCCCACTAGAATGGTATGGCATTGATAGAATCCTTTTAATCTTGTTATCCTCGAGAAATTTAGTCACTTTGTTGCCGATGAATTGTTTCCCATTGTCGCACACAATCTCGGCAGGCATCCCAAATCGACATATAATGTGGTCCCAAATGAAGTCTATGACTTCTTTTTCTTTGACTTTCTCGAAAGCCTGTGCTTCAACCCACTTAGAAAAATAATCAGTCATAAATAAAATAAATTGAGCTTTACCTGGAGCCGATGGTAGAGGGACGACGATGTCCATTCCCTATTTCATGAACGGCCATGGGGAAAAGATCGAGTGGAGCTGCTCCCCGGGCTGGTGAATCATCGACGCATACCTTTGGCATTTGTCGCATTTTCGGACGAACTCTTTGGTATCCTTTTCCATATCAGCCCAATAATACCCTGCTTAGATAACTTTGTGAACTAGTGATTCGGCACCAGATTGGTTCCCACAAGTGCCCTCGTGAATCTCCCACAGTACATAGTCGGTGTCTCCCGGCCCATCGAACATCCTCCTGAATAGCGTTCCATCCTCGGCCAAGGTGAACCGTGCTGCCTTCGTGCGTAGAGTCCTTGACTCCTTCGGATCTGATGGGAGTTTCCCATTCTTTAGGTATTCAATGTACTTGTTTCTCCAATCCCAGTTCAGGCTTGTAGAGTTTATTTCGGCATGGCCTTCTTCGATTACTATTCTCGAGAGTTGTACGACAGTCCTCGAGTTAAGTTTGTTATTCTCGATCGATGATCCCAAGTTTGCAAGGGCATCGGCCTCACTGTTCTGTTCCCGAGGTATGTGTTGCAAGGTCCACTCTTTAAACCGGTGCAAAGTTACCTGTAGCTTGTCCAAGTATATATGCATTCGATCTTTTCAGACTTCGAAAGTTCTGTTGACTTGGTTTACCACAAGTAGAGAATCACATTTGGCCTTGATGACCTCTGCTCCCAAACTTTTAGCCAACTCGAGACCTGCAATCATGGCCTCATATTCGGCCTCATTGTTAGTTAACTTCGAAGTTCTGATAGATTGTCTAATTATGTCACTCGTGGGTGGCTTCAAAACGATGCCCAGACCGGACCCTTTCACATTCAAAGCGCCGTCTGTGAAAAGGGTCCACACCCCCGATGACGTACCCGATTTTAATAATAGTTCCCTTTCGACCTCGGTCACGAGGGCTGACATGAAGTCGGCCACGAAGTCTGCCAAGATTTGAGATTTGATGGCCGTTCGGGGTTGATACTCGATATCATACCTGCTGATCTCAATGGCCCATTTGGCCAGTCGACCCGAAAGTTCGGGTTTGTGCAAAATATTGCGAAGGGGATATGTAGTTACAACACAGATCAGATGACATTGAAAATATGGTTTTAATTTCCTATAGGCGCTTATTAAAGTAAGCGCTAATTTTTCTAAGTGTGGGTACCAGGTCTCGGCCTCACCTAAGCTTCGACTAACATAGTAAACAGGGAATTGCGTACTTTGCTCTTCTCGAACTAGGACCCCACTTACCGCTATTTTCGAGACCTCTAAGTATAAGTAGAGTTGCTCGTCTGCTTTCGGGGTATGACGCAGTGGCGGGCTCGACAGGTATCGTTTTAGTTCTTCCAAGGCCTGCTTATATTCTGGGATCCATGCAAAAATGTTTTTCTTCCTAAGCAACGAGAAGAATCGGTGATTCCAGTCTGAGGACCTCGAAATGAATAGCCCCAGGGCGGCTATGCGCCCGGTTAGTCTTTTCACGGCATTTACATTATCTACGACCTTGATATTCTCGATAGCTTTGATTTTATCGGGGTTAATCTCGATTCCCCGATTGGACACCATGAAGTCGAGAAACTTACCCGAGCTAACCCCGAATGCGCATTTTTCTGGGTTGAGCTTCATATAGTACTCCCTCAGTATATCGAATGTTTCCTGCAAATGCTTTAAATGGTCATCTGCTCAAAGGGACTTAACTAGCATGTCATCAATATAAACTTCCATAGATTTCCCTATTTGTTCTTCAAACATTAGATTTACTAGGCGTTGATAGGTCGCACCATTTTAGTCCGAACGGCATTACGTTATAACAATATGTGCCGTATTTAGTGATGAACGAAGTCTTTTTCTGATCCTCCGGGTTTATCTGTATTTGATTGTACCCCGGGTAGGGATCGAAAAAATTGAGAATCTCATGGTCAGCCGTGGCATCGATCATGCGATTGATATTTGGCAAAGGAAAGGAATCCTTAGGGCAGGCCTTATTCAAGTCCTTATAGTCTACGCACATTCTAAGTTTATTTCCCTTCTTCGGGACTACCACTACGTTTGCTAGCCATTCGGGATACTTTACTTCCCGAATGGATCCTATTTTTAGAAGTTTGGTTACCTCGTCCTTGATGAAGGCATGTTTGATCTCGGACTAGGGCCTTCTTTTTTGCTTCATCGGGCGGAATTTTGGATCCAGACTCAACTTGTAAGTGGTAATTTCTGGCGGGATCCCTTTCATATCGAGGTGGGACCAGGCAAAACAATCCATATTAGCTTAAAGGAATTGAATAAGCTTTTTCCTGAGCTCAGGAGTTAGTCTCGTGCCCAGGTGTACCTTTCAATCGGGTAGATGCTCGATCAGTATGATTTGCTCCAGCTCTTCGACCATTGATTTTGTGGCGTCGGAATCATCAGGGATTGTGAAGGATCGGGGTATCATATAGTCATCCTCCTCGTAAATTTTCCATTCCTCCGGTTGGGCTGAGGCTGGCGACTGTAGTTGCTATTTGACTTCCAGCTCTCCTTTTGAATTTGATACCTTTGCCGATGAAAGTGCCGATACCGGTGTCACCTCATCGATCACAAACATATCCATGGCGGTGGGTTGCTCTCCGTACACTGTTTTGACTCCCTCCGACGTCGGGAACTTCAGAACTTGGTGAGGGGTCGAAGGCATTGCCCTCATGTTATGGATCTAAGGCCTTCCGAGAAGGGCGCTATACCTCATGTCGCCCTCGATTACATGGAACTTTGTTTCTTGGATGGTGCCGACCACGTTCATCGACAAGATAATCTCACCTTTGGTGGTTTTGCTTGCCATATTGAAGTCCTTAAGTACTCGAGTTGCGGGCACAATTTGATCTTGTAGGTCGAGCTGTTCTACGACCCTCGATCGAATAATGTTGGCCGAGCTACCTGGACCAATCAAAACACGTTTAACTTGAATTTTATTCATAAGGACAGATATTACCAACGCGTCGTTATGAGGTCGTTCGATCCCTTCCGCGTCCTGATCGTTGAAAGACAAAGTCTCTTCTGGTAAGTAATCTCGTGCTCGTTTTTCTCTTGTGATCGTCACTTTGGTGCGTTTAAATACTGGTCTTTGTGGAATATCGACCCCTCCTACGATCATGTGAATCACGTGTTATGGCTCTTCTTGCTCGTTCTGCCTGTTTGAATCTCTATTTTTAAAGTGATTCTTGGCTTGATCACTTAAGAATTCCCGAAGGTGCCCCTCGTTGAACAATCGGGCTACTTCCTCCCTTAGCTGTCTGCAATCTTATATTTTATGGCCATGGGTACCATGATACTTGCATATTTGGTTGGGATTTCTCTGGGCCAGATCGGTCTGCAGAGGTCGAGGCCATCTAGTATCTTTGATACGTCCAATGGCCGACACTATGGCGGAAGCATCTACATTGAAGTTATATTCTGACAATCGAGGTGCTTCTTTAGATACGGGATTACTATCAAAACCATTCTTGCTCATGAGCCCTCGGGAGCTCTGTCCTCGATCATTCCTTCTATCATTCCGAATGGGGTTTTGTACATGGCCATTATCTCTCCGATCTCCACTGTATGGCCGATATCGATCTCTGTTCGACCGCGGTTCCTGGTCGAAGTCCCTTTTAACTCTTTCCAACGGCCTGTTAGAATAAATTGAATCGGTTGGAGCCCCCAATTGATCATCCTCGATCCTGATCTTCGACTGATACCAATTATGCACATCAGCCCAAGTGACAGCTGGATACTCGATCAAATTCTATTTTAGCTGTTATGAAGCTACGGAACTTCGAGCATTGAGGCCTTGATTAAAGGCTTGAACGGCCCAATCGTCGGTGACCGGTGGCAAATCCATCTGTTCTATTTGGAACGGAGACACAAATTCCCTGAGCATCTCGTTGTCTTTTTGTCTTACCTTGAAGAGATCTGATTTTCTTGTGTCTACCTTGATAGCTCCGGCGTGTGCCTTTACAAAAAAAATGGAATCATAGCGAACGAATCAATAGAATTAGGTGATAAATTATGGTACCATATCATAGCTCCCTTCGATAGAGTTTCCCAGAGCCTCCTCAGTAATACGGACGCAATCTCGTCATCTTCCAAGTCATTTCCCTTAATGGCGCACGTGTATGAGGTAACGTGCTCATTTGGATCTGTTGTCCCGCTATATTTCGGGATCTAGGGCATACAAAACTTCTTGGGGATTGGCTTTGGGCCCGCACTCGGGGGAAAAGGGTTTTGGAAAAAAAAATTGGAATCAAGTCCTTTCAACACCGGTGGTGCCCCTGGGATTTGGTCGACCCTAGAATTATAAGTTTCCAGTTTTTTATCGTTTTCCTCGATCCTTTTTTCTCCTGTTTCGATTTGCTTCGTCAGATCCTCGAGCATCTTTATGATAACAGGATTGGCCTCCGGTTCTCCTTCATTCGATTTCTTTGATACCGATTCGACTCTATGAACAATTTCTTGTAAGGGCTCGATCTATATCCTGCTTGGTGCACAATTCTGGTTCTAAAGTTGTGCTATTGTAGCTTGTTGAGTCTGCAATATTTTGAATATCATTCAAAGGCTAATCTCGCCTTCTCCACCGCCCTGTGCGTTTTGATCAGTTGTTCGAGCATTTCTGCGCTATTTTCAGGATCGGCGCTCAAATTCCCATTAATAGCAATATGGGAGCTGACGTTGATTGGATCCACGACCGAGGCTCCATCGGGGTTTACTGGAGGTAATCCGTTTCCTGGGGCGGCTATGATGTCATTCTCGCCATAGAGACCAATGTCATCGCCTGTGTGTGTGGGTGTTACTTAAGAATTTGACATGTTGATCCTGGAATCAAAGAACTTCAAAGAACAAGCGTAAAATTATGTGTGTTACGAAAAATTGTACCAAATAATCGTTATTATCCTTAGCTTCACGGTGGGCACCAAACTGTTTTGCCTTAAAATCGGACAATAATTAAACTTATAAGTGGTTTTAAGGATATGTGATTTCACTTAGCACTAACTGATAAATATCAGAATTAATGCTAGGGATTAATTGTAAATAAAGCTAACCAATGTGATGAACAACCACGACCCTCGAGTTAGACCGCCCTCGAACAGCTAAATATGTTATTAAAAAGTATGGACTTTAACAACAGAGCTTGCAAGAGAAAATATGATATATTGCTTTGATATGCATGAATGTATGATGGTTACAAAAGGATTAAGACCCTCTTTATATAGCAGAGGAATCTTATTTATGGTATAATTCTAATTACAGAAGTAAATCCCATGATAGTCTAAATATCCCATCCTAACTTGATATGTGCTGAGATTCCCGCCACAATCCTCGCCCGATCACGGATATCTCGGCTTTCTGTTATTCGGCGTAGCAGGCCTCCTTCGATCTTGCTCAATCTCTGCTTCAGTCTCGAATTGACGCCGATCCTGATCGGCCATTGATCCGCGAGCTTACCAATCCATCTTTGTACCATGTTCCGATATAACTGAGGCTGGGCCTTGATCTTCCGTCCCGATTTTGGTTAGTCGTATGAAATTAGGCAAGCCCGATTCTGACCGTATATAAAGGGTATGTAGATAAAGAGGCTGGTTTATGTATGATCACCTGGTTCTCATTTTCTTGTTGAGTTTTCTGCTTCATCTTTGTTAGTATTTGGTTGGTGGTAGTGGCGGATCAAGGATTTTGTGCAAGCGGGTTCAATCTTAGAAGTAAATAACTTTAGTCGTAAAATAATAATTGTCAAGTGGGTTAAAATAAAATATTTATATAAAATTTATGCAACTTTAATCCTAATTTATATATATATATATATATATATATATATATATATATATATATATATATATAGTATTATAGTATTTTCATCGCCTGGTTCTCATTTTCTTGTTGAGTTTTCTGCTAATGTAGATAACACTCAATGGAGCCGGCTGATGTCGCAGTCTCTGAAAATCAACAGCTCTGCGCTGGCCCTCTGCCTTTTGCAAAAACGTTGGCATTTTACATTTATTTTCTCTTTTACTGTATCATGGATTTAGAAATTGTTTACCCTTAAAATTGAATAACAATTAAACTTATAATATGGTCTTAACGACACGTGATTTCACCTAATACCAATTGATAAATATGAATACCAATCTAGTCCCTAAAATTCATGAACTTAATGTGTGTACTTTGTTACAAATTGATGTATCCACTTAAATTTCTCTCCTATCTAATGATTGCAAAACCTTTTATTTATGTTTGTCATAGGACATGTCAATTTTGAGAGACTGTTTTTGGATCCTTGATAAGTAAATATGACTGTATATTCTTGAAGAGCTCCTACGGTTGAGTCTTATTATTTTATTTGTCGAACTGCATATTCCCTGGATGTACGATGTGTGCTATCTGAGTTCTTCATGGTCAAAATCTACCTAAGTGGGATTTAGCATGAAGCGGTATCGTGGAAAGCGATATAGTTGAGGTCGATTAGTAGATAACGGGGCTCATAGCCGAGTAGTCAATAACGGCCGAGGTCGAGTATCAAAAGCAGTGCTAACAACTAATTTTTATAATAAAATATTCAGAAAAATATTCTATTGAATATTCTTGGTGTATGTACTATTAGGGTTGACTGAGGAATGTCCCATATAAATAGAAAAAGAGATAGAGGGAGAGGGATATGCAATATTCTAGAATAAGAACATTCTTTGAAAAACAGACTTTCTCTCTAGATAAAAGACAATCATTACCTTTCTAAAGAGATTCGATTGTCTACTATTCCACACTTTTTTCATTAGATCCGAGAAGGGTCTTCAACATTCTAGTATTTGTCTATCATTCATCATTGTTACAAAGAAGAATCATCCACCCTATTCAATATTGGGTGAATCATTCTCTTTATTTACTTTAATGTCATTAATCGTTATTTATTGCTTGATATTCCCCCATCATTAATGATCTTGAAACATTGAATGTACATCACATTTAATCTTCTCTCAACACTACTCTTGCGTTATTTGTGATAATTGATTATAGATCTGAAGTTATTATCATTAACTAGGTTTAGCCCTTCGTCATACAAAATTAATCAGTTTAATCAAAAGTCTATATTTTTTTGTCAAACGATTTGGCGCCGTCTGTGGGGATTATCTAGTTAAGTTTTTAGTTTCTTCTAGATCTATAACTGGCACAGTTCACACAAAAAAAAAGAGCTCCTACTTCCTTGTACACACGGATCTGGCATGGCAGGTAATGGAGAAGAAAGAATGAAGGCAGTAGCCGATCTCACTACCAACCTCTTAAACACCATCAATGAGGTCTCCGAAATAGAAGGCGAAGACATAACGCCTAACACCTCTCCTCGGAGAAGTGGGTCGCCTCTACCTCACGCTAGTATCACAACATCCTGCGGTAAAGGAGCTTCCACGTCCACAGCGGAAGAGGTGCCACCAGCGGTGAAGAAGCTACTCAAGGCTTGGCTGACAAATACGCTGACCGGCATCCTCGACAAGCCCACTCAGGAGGCAGTTAGAGAAAATGCAAGGACTTGCATTGCACTAGCAACGGCCAAGCAGCATGACCCTCCCCTCCACTAACAGGTATCACTCACAATATTAATAATGCAGGTAATGATACCCTCACGGCCATTCTGAGGAAAATGGAAGAAATGGAAAATGAAAACAAAATGCTTCGGGATCAAATGAGAGAACACCAAGAAAGAGTCGATAAAATACCGGGTGCCCCAAAACTCTTGCCAAAAAGAGACGATGGTCGGTTTGTTGAGCAACCCTACAGTAATGAAGCCGCCCCACATGCCATACCCAAGACCTTCAAGATGCCGCCTTATCTGGAAATTTATGACGGTACGACCAACCCCGAAGATCATGTAACTCACTATGTCACCGCGGTAAAGGGAAATGATCTAGCCAAAGAACAAGTCTCCTCTATCTTGTTGAAAAAGTTCGGCGAGACCCTTACCGGAGGAGCATTAACTTGGTATTCACAGCTGCCCGCGCGCTCCATTGAAACATTCAAAGAGATGGCCGACAAGTTCGTAACGTCACATGCTAAGGCTAAAAAGGCGGAGGCAAGAGTGAATGATATATTTGCTATCAAACAATCACCTGGAGAGGGATTGAGGGACTTCCTCGCTCGATTCAACAGAGTAAGGATGACCTTACCGAATGTATCAGAAGGAATGGCTGTAACAGCTTTCCAGAATGGGCTGAACATGAATGGCTCAAGGGCGACCAGAAAACTATTAAGTCAGCTTATGAAATATCCTCCAACCACTTGAGATGAAATACACAACTCCTATTGTGCCGAGGCCCGTGCCGACGAAGACGACATGAATGGGCCAACCCATCGATTGACCTCGATAAAAGCCAAAACCAGGAAGGATCAAAGAAATGATGCCAGGAGAGATCTTGCAGCTACACGATCCAATTGAGAAAGGCATCAACCACATGTCATAAGCGCCATCATGACCCCCTCCCGCCATGAAGAGGGCCCATCTAGGCCAAGGATAGGGACTCACCAGAACGAGAGAGGTATACCACATTTACTATCTGCTCACAATTTTTGTGTGTCACCCTCAGAAATAGTCTATGCATTGAAGAAGCTCGGAACAAAAGTAAAGTGGCCACAAACGATGAGGTCAGATCCAAGCACTAGAAAATCAAACGCCCTCTGCGAGTTCCACCAACAGCGAGGTCACAAAACTGAGGACTGCATCGCCCTAAGACAGGAGGTAGTGAACATGCTTTATCAAGGACACCTCAAAGAATTGTTGAGTGACAGAGGGAGGACCAACTTTGCCCGAGGATGTGAACAACACCAGGGACTGCCAAAACCACCCTCACTGACTCACACCATTTAAATGATCATCGGGGCGGCAACGATGTTTTGATCAACAACATAAAGTTCACCACAACCCACTAGCTCAAACGTTCAATCATTCATGAACGGTACGATGATGTAACGACCCGGTAGGTCATTTTGAGAGTAATATCCCGGATCCCCTATTTACTGCTTCTCCCATATCTATTTCTGCTATTGTGACTTGCCGGAAGGTTTCGTTTTGGTGTTTGGAGTATTTTGGGTCACTTAGTCCCTAAATGGAGGTTTAAGCCTTAGGATTTGGATTGTATTCGGAACAGTATGAAGATGACTCTAGAATGGAATTATGTCGGTTCCGTTAGCTCTGTTAGGTGATTTTGGACTTAGGGGCGTATTCGGACTGTGTTTTGGAGGTCTATAGCTTATTTAGGCTTGAAATGGCGAAAGTCAAATTTTTGGAGATTTTGACCGGTAGTGGACTTTTTGATATCGGGGTCAGATTCCGATTCCGGCAGTTGGAGTAGGTCCGTAAGGTTGAATATGATTTGTATGCAAAATGTGAGGTCAATCGGACATGATTTGATAGGTTTCGTCATCGGTTATAGAAGTTTATAGTTTCAAGTTCATTAAGTTTGAATCAGAGAGTGATTTGTGACTTTAGCGTTGTTTGATGTGTTTTGAGACTAAGTTTGTATGCTGTTTTAGGACTTGTTGGTATGTTTGGTTGAAGTACCGGGGGCCTCGGGTGTGCTGCGGATGCTTAACGGATTGAATTTGGACTTAGGCTACTTGCGGAAGATTTTCTGGTTTCTTGTGTTTTCGCACCTGCGGAGGGGAGACCGTAGGTGCGGGATCGCATGTGCGAAGGAGGAGCCGCAGATGCGGCCAAGAAAGAATTGGGAAGGAACCGCAGGTGCAAAGATTTTCCCGCACCTGCGAGAGTCGCAGATGCGGGCAGTTGGGCGTAGGTGCGAAGGGGAGCCGCAGGTGCGATGCATTTCGCACCTGCGATAGTCGCAGATGCGACAGAGAGTTCGCAGGTGCGAGATGTCTAGACATAACACTTAAATGCAAAGGTTCACGATTTTTGCTCATTTTCAACATTTTGAGCTCGGGTTTGTGATTTCTTAAGAACAGTTTGAAGGAGTTTCTTGAGGTAAGTCCCTTGTGCTTATTTTTTTATCAATAATCTTGCTTCCCCATTTATTTTTCCACCTAGTTAGTGTGTATTTAAAGTGGAAATTAGGAGTTGGAGGCTAGGGATTTGGAAAGTTTGATTTGTGGATTTGAAGGACCATTTGGTGTCGGATTTTTGTAAATTTGATATGGTTAGACTCGTGAGTGAATGGGCTTTAGGATTTTGTGAATTTTAGCCGATTCCGAGACGTGGGCCCGGGTCGACCTTTTAGGGCGAATTTTGGAATTTTTTGTTAAAGTATTGATTTAATTAATTAGATGAGTCTATTATGGTTGTATTTATGATATTTAATTACTTTTATCGAGATTTGGGCCATTCGGAGCCGGATATTCGTGGGAAAGGCATTCTTACCGATTGATTGAGCTTGGTTTGAGGTAAGTGGCTTGCCTAACTTTATGTGGGGGAACTCCCCATAGGATTTGTACTGTTTTTGATATATGAGTGTCATGTACGTGAGGTGACGAGTACGTACACGGGCTAGTTGTGGAAATGTCCAATTTTATTACTGAGCAGCAACTTGTTTTCCTTTTATTTTGAGTTATACCATTTTAATGAGTATTAATCTATTTTTATTCTTAATTGAGTTATTCCAATATGTGTAGCTATCCTGTTTAGTCTAATACAGCATGTCTACGTGTCTTAACTGCTTATGTGAACTCTGTGCAACATGCTTAGTGAATTTCCTGCTTCTCCCTTGACTGGTACTTAGTCTAAATCATAAGATTTCGTGATGTAGTTGTATTTCTATTGTTTGCGCTGCATATTTACTTTGGGACTACGGAACGGTATTTCGGGAGATCCCCCTATAGTGCATATTTACTTTGGGACTACGGAACGCTATCCTGGGAGATCCCCATGTACTGTATATTTATTTTGAGACTATGGAACGGTATTCCAGGAGATTCCCTTGTCTAGCATATTTACTTTGGTACTATAGAACGGTATTCCGGGAGATCCCTCTGCACATTTACGTTTGGGACTACGATACGGTATCTCGGGAGATACCCTGTTGTATTTCTGTGTATTGAGTTGTTACCTTCTATGAATTCTTTCTTGTTAAATTTCAGTCTTTATTTTACTGCGATATTTCATTCTTGCCTTGCTTTATTATCATATTCCAGTAGGGCCCGGACCTGACCTCGTCACTACTCTACCGAAGTTAGGCTTGGCACTTACTGGGTACCGATTGTGGTGTACTCATGCTACTCTTCTGCACATATTTTTTGTGCAGATCCAGGTGCTCCTTATCAGCCGTACTATCAGTGAACCGGGACAGCTTTGGAGACTTCAAGGTATATCTATCGCGTTCGCAGACCTCGGAGTCCCCTTTCTTCTCTTTCTCATGTCCATTATCTTCTGTATTTATTTTTGATAGACTCTGATGTATAGAGACACTAGATTTTTTCTCCTGTAGTTTGTGATTCATGATGTTCTGGATTTTGGGATTTGTTGTGTATTTTTGAATAGTTGGTTAATTTTTTATTTTTATTTCATTATTCCGCAAAAATGTTAGGCTTACCTAGTTGTAGAGACTAGGTGCCATCACAACGTCACACAGAGGGGAAATTGGGTTGTGACAAGTTGGTATCAGAGCTCTAGGTTCATAGGTGTTGTTAGTCACAAACCGGTTTAGTAGAGTCTCTCGGATCGGTACGTAGACGTCTGTATTTATCTTCGGGAGGCTATGGGACTGTTAGAAAATTTTCATTACTTTGATTCCTTGTCGTGCGAAAATTGTTGACTTCAAAAAAAAATCTAAACTTCTGTATTCTATTATCTCACAGATGGTGAGGACATGTACAAGCGAATCCGATGACCAGGCACCCGCGCCCCCTGCTAGAGCCGCAAGAGGCCGAGGCTGGGGTAGAGGCCGAGGACGTCCACGTGGTGCAGCCAGAGCACCCGCACGAGCTGCTACAGAGGAGCCCCCAGTAGCTCAAGCTGGAGAGCAGACAACTGAGATACTTGTTGCTGCACCAGCCCTCCAGGAGACTCTAGCCCATTTTCTGAGCATGTTCTGCACCTTAGCTCAGGCTGGATTGATTCCACTTGCTCCTGCCAAATCTCAGGCCAGGGGAGGAGCACAGACTCCCATCACTGGTACCCTAGAGCAGCGAGTTCAGGTCGACCAGGTTCCAAAGATTGTACCAATGTAGACGGTAGCTCCAGCTCAGCCCGAGGTTAGGGAAGCAGCTTCTGAGGTGGAGCAGCTCAGACTTGAGAGGTACAAGAAGTACCACCCACCTACCTTCAGTGGATTGGCTACAGATGATGCTTAGGATTTTCTGGAGGAGTGTCATTGTATTCTCCATACTATGGGCGTAGCGGAGACGAATGGGGTTTCTTTAACTACATTCCAGCTTAGAGAAGCAGCCTATCAGTGGTGGCGTTCTTATGAGTTGAGTAGTCCTGCTAAGGCAGCTTCACTTACATAGACTCAGTTCTCAGATATGTTTTTGAGAGAGTATGCCCCTCAGAGCCTCAAGGACTCATGGCGCGCGGAGTTTGAGCAGCTACACCAGGGTGCTATGACTGTGTCAGAGTATATAGTCTGTTTCAGCGATTTTGTCCCGACATGCACCGGCCTTAGTTGCCACAGTTCGAGAGAGGGTTCGACGGTTTATTGAGGGACTCCATCCCAGCAACCGGAGTAGTATGGCCAGGGAGTTGGAGATGGATATTTCTTATCAGCAGGTTATGAGTATTGCCAGGAGATTTGAGGGCATGTTTGCCCGGTATAGAGAGGAGAGGGAGTCCAAGAGGTCTAGAGAGATTGGTTATTATTATGGAGCTCGTGCCCCAGTAGCTCGCATGGTAGGGGTTATGCGAGCCGCCCCGTTCATTCAGCTCTTCCAGCCACCAGCGGTGTTCTAGCTCCTTGTAGGCCCCAAGAGCCTTATTATGCACCGCCAGTATCTAGTATGTCTCCTGCATGGGGTGTTCCTAGTGGCCAGTCCTGCAGACCTGGATCGAGCCAGTCACAACAACCACGCCCTCCCAGAGCTTGTTTTGAGTGTGGCGACACTCACCATATGGTGAGGGATTGCCCCATATTTAGGAGGGGTGCACCTCCACAGACTTCTCAGGCCCAGCGTGCTTCACTAGGTCCTCAGGTTATGATTACAGCACTAGCTGCCACCCCACCTGCTCAGCCAGCCCGAGGTGGAGGTCGGGGAGGTAGAGGTCACCCTTGAGGGGGAGGCCAAGCCAGATATTATGCCCTTTCTGCTGTACAGAGGCAGTCGCTTCTGATTCTGTCATTATAGGTATTTTCCCGGTCTGTCATAGAGATGCGTCGGTATTATTCGACCCAGGCTCTACATATTCTTATGTGTCCTCTTATTTTGCCTCGTATTTGGGCGTATCTCGGGATTCTTTGAATTCCCTTGTTTATGTGTCTACTCCTGTGGGAGATTCTCTTATTGTGGACCGCGTGTATCAGTCGTGTTTGATTGCTCTTAGTGGTTTTGAGACCAAAGCCAATTTACTATTGCTCAGCATGGTGGACTTTGATATTATTTTGGGCATGGACTGGTTGTCGCCCCATTATGTTATTCTTGATTGTCACACTAAAACAGTGACACTGGCTATGCCAGGTTTACCGCGGTTAGAGTGGAGAGGTACATTAGAGTATACTCCCAGTAGAATTATTTCATTTCTTAAAGCTCAACGAATGGTTGAGAAGGGGTGTGATGGGTATCTAGCTTATGTGGGAGATGTCAGTATTGATACCCCTACGGTTGAGTCAGTTCCAGTAGTGAGGGACTTTCCAAATGTGTTCCCAGCTGATCTTCCGGGCATGCCACCCGAAAGAGATATTGATTTTGGCATTGATTTGTTGCCGAGCACTCCGCCCATCTCTATTCCTTCATACCATATGGCTCCTCCTGAGTGGAAGGAGTTGAAGAAGTAGTTATAGGAATTGCTTGATAAGGGCTTCATTCGGCCCAGTGTGTCACCTTAGGGTGCTCCTGTCTTATTTGTGAAGAAGAAGTATGGTTCTATGCGGATGTGTATTTATTACCGCCAGTTGAACAAAGTCACAGTGAAGAATCGGTATCCTTTGCCTCGTATTGATGACTTATTTGATCAGTTACGGGGTGCCAGAGTGTTTTCCAAGATTGACTTACGTTCGGGATATCATCAGTTGAAGATTCGGGAGCCAGATATCCTGAAGACTGCTTTTAGGACCAGATATGGTCACTATGGGTTTCTTGTTATGTCTTTTGGGCTGACCAATGCCCCAGCAGATTTTATGCACTTGATGCACAGTGTGTTCCGGCCTTATCTTGACTCATTCATCATTGTATTTATTGATGACATTCTGGTATACTCCCGGACTCGGGAAGATCATGAGCAGCACTTGAGGACTGCGCTTCAGACCTAAAAAGAAAAGAAGTTATATGCAAAATTTTCAAAGTGTGAGTTTTGGCTAGACTCAGTGGCATTCTTGGGTCATATAGTATCGAGTGATGGGATCCAAGTGGATCCGAAGAAGATCAAAGCAGTGCAGAGTTGGCCCAGACCGTCCTCAGCTACAGAGATCCGGAGGTTTCTTGGTTTGGCGGGGTATTACCATCGCTTTGTAGAGAGATTATCATCTATTGCAGCACCTATGACCAGGCTGACCCAGAAGGGTGCTCCGTTGAGGTGGACAGAGGAATGTGAGGAGAGCTTTCAGAAGCTCAAGACAGCTTTGACTATAGCCTCAGTATTGGTATTACCTACTGGTTCGGGGTCTTATACTGTATATTGTGATGCATCGCGGATTGGTCTCGGTGTAGTGTTCATGTAGGATGGTAGGGTGATTGCCTACGTGTCCAGACAGCTGAAGGTGCACGAAAAGAACTATCATGTCCACGACCTTGAGTTAGAAGCTATTGTTCATGCCTTGAAGATATGGCGGCATTATTTGTACGGTGTTCCTTGTGAGATTTACACCGATCATCGGAGTTTGCAGCATCTGTTTAAGCAGAAAGATCTTAACTTATGTCAGAGGAAGATGAAGAAGGACATAGTAGAGTATGTGGCACGATGTCTGAATTGCCAGCAGGTAAAGTATGAGCATCAGCGGCCAGGTGGGTTGCTTCAAAAGTTAGAGGTTCCGGAGTGGAAATAAGAGCGGATCACTATGGATTTCGTTGTTGGACTCCCATGAACTCAGCGGAGGTTTGATGTAGTTTGGGTGATTGGGATAGGCTGACCAAGTCAGCTCATTTCATTCATGTGATGACTACCTATTCTTCCAAGCAGTTGGCTCAAATTTATATCCGCGAGATCATCAGACTTCATGGCGTATCGGTATCTATCATCTCTGACCAGGGTGCGTAGTTTACATCACAGTTCTGGAGAGCTGTACAGTAGGAGTTAGGTACACGGGTTGAGTTGAGCACAGTGTTTCACCTTCAGACGGACGGACAGTCCGAGCACACTATTCATATACTGGAGGATATGCTCCGCGCTTGTGTGATAGATTTTGGGGGTACTTGGGACCAATTCTTGCCACTTACAGAGTTTGCTTACAATAACAGTTATCAGTCCAGCATTCAGATGGAACCGTATGAGGCTCTGTATGGTAGGCGGTGTCGGTCCCCAGTGGGTTGGTTCGAGCCCGGCGAGGCCAGATTATTGGGTACAGACTTGGTTCAGGATGCCTTGGAAAAGGTTAAGGTGATTCAGGATAGACTTCGTACAGCCAGTCCAGACAGAAGAGTTATGCGGATCGAAAGGTTCGCGATGTAGCATTCATGGTTGAAGAGCGAGCCTTGCTCCGGATTTCACCTATGAAGGGCGTTATGAGGTTTGGAAAGAAGGGCAAGCTGAGCCCAAGGTTCATTGGTCCATTTGAGGTGTTGCGACGAGTTGGGGAGGTTGCTTATGAGCTTTCCTTGCCTCCCAGTCTAGCAGGAGTTCATCCGAAATTCCATGTTTCTATGCTCCGAAAGTATCGCGGCGATCCATTCATGTGTTGGATTTCAGCTCAGTCCAGTTGGACAATGATCTATCTTATATTGAGGAGCCAGTGGCTATTTTAGACAGGTAGGTCAAAAAGCTAAGATCAAGGAACATTGCTTCTGTGAAGGTTCAATGGAGGGGACAACTCGTCGAGGAGGCGACTTGGGAGACCGAGCAGGATATGCGCAGCCATTATCCTCATCTTTTCACCACTTCAGGTATATCTCTGTACTCGTACGAGGACGAACGATTGTTTTAAGAGGGGGAGAATGTAATGACACAGCCGGTTGTTTTGAGAGTAATAGCCTCGATCCCCTATTTACTGCTTCTCCCATATCTATTTCTACTATTGTGACTAGCCGGGAGATTTCATTTTGGTTTTTGGAGTGTTTTGGACACTTAGTCCCTAAATTGAGATTTAAGCCTTAGGATTTGGACTGTAGTCGTAACTGTGTGAATACAACTCCGGAATGGAATTCCGTCGGTTTTGTTAGCTCCATTAGGTGATTTTGGACTTAGGGGCATGTCCGGATTGTGTTTTGGAGGTCCGTAGCTTATTTAGGCTTAAAATGGCGAAAGTCAAATTTTTGGAGATTTTGACCGGTAGTGGACTTTTTGATATCGGGGTCGGATTCCGATTCCAGAAGTTGGAGTAGGTCCGTAAGGTTGAATATGACTTGTGTGCAAAATTTGAGATCAATCGGACGTGATTTGATAGGTTTCGGCATCGGTTATAGAAGTTTATAGTTTCAAGTTCATTAAGTTTGAATCGGAGGGTGATTTGTGACTTTAGCATTGTTTGATGTGGTTTGAGAGCTCGACTAAGTTTGTATGGTGTTTTAGGACTTGTTGGTATGTTTGGTTGAAGTCTCATGGGCCTCGAGTGTGTTGCGGATGTTTAACGAATTGAATTTGGACTTAGGCTAGTTGCTGAAAATTTTCTGGTTTCTGGTGTTTTCGCACCTGCGGAGGGGAGACCGCAGGTGCGGGATCGCATGTGCAAAGGAGGAGCCACAAATGCGGCCAAGAAGGAGTTGGGCAGGAACAGCAGGTGCGAAGATTTTCCCACACCTGCGAGAGTCGCAGATGCGGCCAGCTGGGCACAGGTGAGAAGGGGAGCCGCAGGTGCGATGCATTTCTGCACCTGCGATAGTCGCAGATGCGACAGAGAGTTCGCAGGTGCGAGATGTCTGGACAAAACACTAAACTGCAAAGGTTCGCGATTTTTGCTCATTTTCAACATTTTGAGCTCGGTTTTGGCGATTTCTTGAGAGCATTTTTGAGGGGTTTCTTGAGGTAAGTCCCTTGTGCTTATTTTTTATCAATAACCTTGCTTCCCCATTTATTTTTCCACCTAGTTAGTGTGTATTTAAGGTGGAAATTGGGAGTTGGAGGCTAGGGATTTGGAAAGTTTGATTTGTGGATTTGAAGGACCATTTGGTGTCGGATTTTTGTAAATTTGATATGGTTAGACTCGTGAGAGAATGGACTTTCGGATTTTGTGACTTTTACCTGATTCCGAGACGTGAGCCTGGGTCAACTTTTTAGGGCGAATTTCGGAAATTTTGTTAAAGTAATGATTTTATTAATTAGATGAGTCTATTATGGTTGTATTTATGATATGTAATTACTTTTGGCTAGATTTGGACCATTCAGAGCCGGATATTCGTGGGAAAGGCATTCTGACCGATTAATTGAGCTTGGTTCAAGGTAAGTGACTTACCTAACTTTGTGGGGGGGAACTCCCCGTAGGATTTGTACCATTTTTTATATATGAGCGCCGTGTACGTGAGATGACGAGTACGTACACGGGCTAGTTGTGGAAAAACCCGATTTTATTACAGAGCAGCAACTTGTTTTCCTTTATTTTGATTTATACCATTCTAATGAGTATTAATCTATTTTCATTCTTAATTGAGCTATTCCAATATGTGTAGCTACCCTGTTTAGTGTAATACAGCATGTCTACGTGTCTTAACTGCTTATGTGAACTCTGTGCAGCATGCTTAGTGAATTTCCTACTTCTTCCTTGACTGGTACTTAGTCTAAATCGTAAGATTTCGTGATGTAGTTGTATTTCTATTGTTTGCGCTGCATATTTACTTTGGGACTACGGAACTGTAATCCGGGAGATCCCGTGTACTGCATATTTACTTTGGGACTACAGAACGGTATTCCAGGAGATCCCCTCGTACTGCATATTTACTTTGGGGACTACGGAACGGTATTACAGAAAATCCCCTTGTACTGTATATTTACTTTGGGACTACGGAATGGTATTCCGGGAGATCCCCCTACACATTTACGTTTAGGACTACGAGACGGTATCTCGGGAGATCCCTAGTTGTATTTCCTTGTATTGAGTTGTTACCTTCTATGAATTCTTTCTTGTTAAATTTCAGTCTTTTTTTTACTGCGATATTTCATTCTTGCCTTGATTTATTATCATATTTCAGTAGGGCCCCGACCTGACCTCGTCACTACTCTACCGAGGTTAGGCTTGGAACTTACTCGGTACCGATTGTGGTGTACTTATGCTACTCTTCTGCGCATGTTTTTCGTGTGCAAATCCAGGTACTCCTTATTAGCCGCACTATCAGTGAGCCAGGACAGCTTTGGAGACTTCAAGGTATATTTGCCGCGTCCGCAGACCTCGGAGTCCCCTTTCTACTCTTCCTCATGTCCATTATCTTCAGTATTTTCTTTTTATAGAATCTGATGTATAGAGACACTAGATTTTTCCTCCTATAGTTTGTGATTCACGATGTTTCGGGTTTTGGGATTTGTTGTGTATTTTTGAATAGTTGGTTAAATTTATATTTTTAATTAATTATTCCGCAAAAATATTAGGCTTACCTAGTTGTAGAGACTAGGTGTCGTCACGATGTCACATGGAGGAAATTGGGTCGTGACAGACGAACTCGAAGAAAGTATCATCTTCGATAAATGAGATACCCACGGTTTGGTTTTCCCTCACTATGATGCCCTTGTTATCACTTTACGAATATTAGATACAGATGTAAGACGCATTATGGTGGACGATGGGAGTAGCGCATGCATTGTCCATCCTCAAGTACTTGCACAAATGAAACTCGAGGATAAGATAGTGTTGCATTGCATCACGCTAACAGATTTTAACAATGCAAATGAATGAACATCCGGGGAAATCACACTCCCCATCCTGGCCGGCGGCGTCACTCTGGAAACCACATTCCACATCATGGACCAGGATACGGCATATGGTCGACCTTGGATACATGCCATGAGGGCTATCCCCTCCAGCTTGTACCAAATAATCAAATTTTCAACCCTATAGGGAGTATTCAACATACGAGGAGAACAATGCACATCTTGAGAATGCTATCGCATCGCTCTGGATTGTACATATACCCAACAAATGAAGGGCAAAGCAGAGGATGCATAGCAATTAACAGGGTCGAGGTCGAGCTGTGATGAAAAGACGGACGTCATCAGAGATCCCGAAACAATAGATGCCACGGGATCAACCGTAGAATACCTCGACCCCGTCCAACTTGATGAAAATGACCACAGCAAGAAAGACTACGTCGGCCGCAAGCTTCAAGAACCAGGTTAATTCCGTCAATTCTTAACTGCTAAGGCAGACTTGTTTACTTTTTCCCATGCAGATATGCCAGGTATCCCAAAGGAGGTCGCCACACACAAGTTAAACGTCGACCCGTTCTACCCCCCGGTAAGGCAGGTTAGGCAAAAGTTCATTTCTGCAATAAACGATGCAGTCCACGAGGAGGTCAAAAAATTGTTAGAAAACGGCTCCATCAGGGAATCAAAATACCCCTAATGGGTTGCCAATGTGGTCATGGTGAAAAAGAAGAACGGAAAGTGGCGGATGTGTGTAGACTTTACGGATTTAAACAACCCATGCCCCAATGATTTATTCCCGCTACCTCACATTGACAAGCTCAATGACACAACGGTCAGGCATGAACTGCTGAGCTTCTTGGATTCCTACTCGGGCTACAATCAGATCCTTATGGAAGAGAAGGACCAGGAGAAGACCACCTTTATCACCCACCAAGGAACGTACTGCTACAGGGTGATGCCCTTCGGACTGAAAAACGCGGGGGCGACATACCAAAGGTTGGTGACCAAAATGTTCAAAGACCAACTTGGCAAGACCATGGAAGTCTACATAGACAACATGTTGGTCAAGTCCAAAAGGAAAGAAGATCATATCAACCACCTGAAAGAAGCCTTCGATATACTCAGGCGGTACGGAATGAAGCTGAATCTTGAAAAGGGCGCATTCGGCGTGATCTTAGGATAAATCTTGGGCTTCCTAGTATCGAAGAGGGGTATTGAGGTCAACCCCGACCAAATCAAAGTCATAGAAGGAATACCAGAGCACTTAACCAGCAAAAAACAGGTTCAGAGGCTGGTCGGACGCATCGCCGCCCTGTTGAGATTCATCTCATGATCATCTGACAGATGCCATAAGTTTTTCGGCGTACTCAAGAAAGACAACGACCTCCAAAGGACATCCAAGTGCATTCAAGCCCTGAAGGAATTAAAGGCTTATATGTCGTCACCGTCGTTACTTTCCAAAGCGGAATCGGGGGAATGCCTTCTCGTCCACCTCGCCATATCTGAAGTAGCGGTGAGTGCAGTCCTGGTCCGAGAAGATAAAGGTACGCAATTCCCCATCTATTACATTAGCAGAACCTTAATCAACGCTGAGACGAGGTATCCCCACCTCGAAAAATTGTCCCTGGCCTTGGTCGTAGCTTCACGAAAGCTTAGACCCTACTTTTAGTGCCACCCCATCTCGGTAGTCACAACTTTCCCATTGCGAAGTATTTTGCATAAGCCTGAGCTATCGGGAAGGTTAGCCAAGTGGGCCATAGAATTGAGTGAGCATGATATCACATATCAACCGCGGACAGCTATAAAATAACAAGTCCTTGCCGACTTCAGCGCAAAAATAATACCCGAAGTCGAAAATGAAGCCGCCCACGCTTCTCCGCAATCACAAGATCTATGGATTTTGTACACCGACGGTGTTTCCAATGCGTCAGGGTCCAGACTGGACTTGTGCTCGAAGTCCTGACAGGCGAAGTGGTTCACCAGTCCATAAGGTGACCGGACATGACTAACAACGAGGCCGAGTATGAGGCCCTGATTGCAGGTTTAAGGCTAGCACTCAAGTACGGGGCGAGGCGGGTCATCCTACGCTGCGACTCTCAACTCATTATCAACCAAGTCACAAGGACTTTCTAGATCAAATAGCAAAGGTTACAAAAATACCAGGCCGAGATCTACAAACTACTTCCCGAGTTCGACGAGTGCCAGCTCGACCAAATCCTTCGATCACAAAACATCGAAGCAGACGGCCTCGCCAAATTAGCGACAGTAACTAAAAGCATAACCGGAGAAGGAAACGTGGTCACCCTCCTCCACTCATCGATAGATCAAATCTAGGTAAGGACTATAAATCTAATCTGGGACTGGCGCAACCGTATTGTTACATACTTGCAGGACGGCGTACCCCCAGATGATAAAAAGGAAGCCAAGAAGCTCCAGGTGCAAGCGTCCAAGTACAATATCATTCACAATGACCTATACAAAAGGACGTAAGGCGGCCCCCTAGCGAAATGCTTAGGCCCGAATCAGATGTGGTGCGTCCTAGAAGAAGTCCACGAAGGCCACCGCGGAGCTCACTCAAGCAATCGAGCTCTAGTTAGATGTCTCATACGGGCAGGTTACTACTGGCCTACCATGAAAAATTAGGTCGCGGACTTCGTGAAAAAATGCGAATAATGCCAAAAATACGCCCCCTCCTCCACTCATCGATAGATCAAATCTAGGTAAGGACTATAAATCTAATCTGGGACTGGCACAACCGTATTGTTACATACTTGCAGGACGGCATACCCCAGATGATAAAAAGGAATCCAAGAAGCTCCAGGTGCAAGCGGCCAGGTACAACATTATTCACAATGACCTATACAAAAGGACGTATGGCGGCCCCCTAGCGAAATGCTTAGGACCGAATCAGATGCGGTGCGTCCTAGAAGAAGTCCACGAAGGCCACCGCGGAGCTCACTCAAGCGATCGAGCTCTGGTCAGATGTCTCATACGGGCAGGTTACTACTGGCCTACCATGAAACATTAGGTCGCGGACTTCGTGAAAAAATGCGAACAATGCCAAAAATACGCCCCAATGATCCATCAAGCGGGCGAGCATCTCCACTTGGTCACCTCCCCTTGGCCTTTCATCAAATGGGGAATGGACATCGTCGGCCCCCTCCCTGCGGGGCGAGGTAACGTATGATTGTTTCTGGTTTTAACTGACTATTTTTCTTAATGGTTAGAAGTAGGAGCATTCGCCCAAATACGCGAACAGGAAGTGATCGCCTTTATATGGAAAAACATTGTGTGCCGCTTTGGCCTCCCTAAAGAGATTAGTTGCAACAACGGGACCCAATTTACTGGAAAAAAGGTCGTCGAATATTTTGAGAAGTGGCATATCAAAAGAATACTCTCCACACCATACCACCCCGCGGGCAACGGGCAAGCGGAATCCTCCAATAAATCAATACTGAACATCATGAAGAAAAAGCTTGAGGACACCAAGGGATTATGGCCGGAGCTATTACCAGAAGTGCTTTGGGCCTATCACACAATGCCAAAGACGAGCACAGGAGAGACACCCTACTCTTTAGTCTATGGGACTGATGCAATAATACCGGTCAAAGTCGGAGATCCCAGTTTGCGATATTCTCATGAGAGCGGGCTGAGGAACGATGAAAGCAGAAGGCAAGAGCTCGACGAAGCCAAAGAACAGAGAGATATGGCCTACATAAGGATGGTCGCCCAAAAACAGCAGACAGAACGCTATTATAACAAAAAGACCAAGATCAGACCACTCAAAGTCGGGGACTACATGCTCAAGGCCAAAACATAAGCAAGTAAAGACCCGCGGGAAGACAAACTAGGGGTGAATTGGGACGGCCCATAAAAATCATGGCAGCAGCAAATAAAGGGTCATTTCAACTAGAAACACTGGAAGGAAAACTACTACCAAACAACTAGAACGTCGCCCACCTCAAGTACTTTAACTTTTAAGAAAAAGTGTCCTCCAAATCGAACTCTTTTTCCCTTACTTGAGTTTTGTCCCAATTGGGTTTTCTCGAGGAGGTTTTTAACGAGGCGACAAGGGGGACACTTCCAAGTCAAAATACGAACGAAAAGAGACACCGAATGGTTAGTTCATTGCCCAACCTCTCAACACATCTCCAGGTCACCCAATGAAGGGACTAGGTAGACTGGGACTGGAATGCCAGCCCGAAAAACATGTAAATTTCTCCAAGTATATGAGCAAAACACAAATGTATGAAGTTCGCCCATGTTTTCGCCAGAACAAGATCGCCTCAATATCTACCCGGTCCCCGGCCACAATTAAGTAAATCACATTCGAGCTTGTTCGAAGCAACTCAAATTCGACCTCGTTCGAATCAACTCACATTCGACCTTGTTCGAATTAACTCACGTTCGACCTCGCTCGAATTAACTCACATTCGACCTCATTCGAATCAACTCACATTCGACCTCGCTCGAATCAACTCACATTCGACCTCATTCAAATTAACTCACATTCGACCTCGTTCGAATCAACTCACATTCGACCTCGTTTGAATCAACTCACATTCGACCTCGCTCGAATTAACTCACATTCGACCTCGCTCCAATCAACTCACATTCGAGCGAGTTCGACCTCGCTCGAATTAACTCACATTCGACCTCGTTCGAATCAAGTCACATTCGACCTCGCTCGAATTAACTCACATTCGACCTCATTCAAATCAACCCACATTTGACCTCGCTCGAATTAACTCATATTCGACCTCGTCTGAATCAACTTACATTCGACCTGGCTCGAACCAACTCAATACATGTTACATTCGAACTCGTTCGAATTAACACCTACTAATCCCCGACCATGACCAAAAACAAAAGAAAGAACCGTGCAAGCCCGAACAGAAAGAAAAGAATTAGATACAAAACAGCGAAAATGACATTTCTTACTTCAAATATATTCCTTACAAAGGCTAAAACAGATGCCAGCAAAAGCACCATCAGAAGCACCATCTCCACCCGTCTCTCCACCATCGTCGTCGCCGTCGGGATACTCATCTTTGTACCAGAAATCCTGCTCAAACCCTTCCACGTTTTCCTCAGCATCAAAAGCTTGTGGTCTAGCGGGGTCATAGCCACAAGCAAACTGAGTTTCACGTGCCTTAGCACGTGCATTCTCTAAGTCGGCTTCATAAATAGCCCTCGTCCCCATTAGATCCTTGAATATATCCAGCTGGGCCTCGACGTGAATTCATTCCTCATACAGATCTCGAAGAACATCAGGAAAAGCAGTACGGGATGAGGACGGATGCGCCAATAACTGTGCCTTTTTGGCTTCGAGGGCAACAACTCGATCACTAAGGTCCGCAACTTCTTTTTCTAACTCCCCAATCTGCTCGTCAAGCCGCTCCTCTCTGAGCCTATCTTCTCCATGGCGCAATCCCGTTCAGAACGGATAACACGGATCGTGTCCTCTAAAGTTGCAGCTTTATGTGCAGCTGATAACTGGGCTGACTCCGCCTTCTTCAAATCTGCTACCTTCTTGGCGACCTCGCCACTCAAAACGGCCGCTCGAAGTTGACACTCCTCTAGCTCGACACGCAACAAGACCACTTAGGCCTGAAGGTCGGCGCATTGGGCCTCAACCCCCCTACTCACCTCGACCTCCTCCTCTTTGTCCTTCAACGCCCCCTCGATCTCACTACATTTTCCGATGACCTTCACCAATTCATCATCCTTCTCCTTTAGCTCATTTCGGAGGACCCGGAAGTTGCTACTACCACCAAGTCGCCGGTAAAGCTCACGGTACTTATCACGATATTCGCGATATTTTCACTCCATCTTTTGGAAAATAGCCTTACGCCTCTCTTATCGGCGGGAACTTTCAATCTCCAAGATCACGGTCTGAAAAGAAAGCCAGAGAGGGTAAGAACAAAGTCAGAATCAACATAAAAATGAATATGGAAACGGAATAACAAACATACCCTAAGAGCAAGGTCGGCTATGCTCTTCGACAAAGTGGAATCCTTCAGCTTCTCGAGGGTCTTACCATCCACATTAGAACAGAGTGGACCAAGATAAGGGACCACATCCTCCGTGTCAACTAATAGATCCTGGTCCAAA